>NW_010536870.1:0-415 GCF_000687285.1 Phaethon lepturus | reverse complement strand
ACGTACCATATCAATGGTATTACAGTAAGAATCACCCAGACTGATGAGGAATGAGCTTCACTGAAACCGAGCAACGTGCAGCGGTGATGGAACCAGAATTGGCTTCAGCAGCTTGCACCCAGCAACTTCCTCGAGATCGACATCTTCAACCAGAAGACCATGGACATGGACCGTGCCAGATATCAGTCCAACACCATGTACCATCTCCCCTGCCCTGAGAGACTGCTATGATGGATGAAGCCCAGAGTCATGGACCGAATGAACTCCACAAACATTTTGAAGTGATGGCCCATGGACTAAGAGAATGGTATCTGTGCGTATATATTAAAAGACAGGAAGAGTACTGATGAATAATTGGAAAATAATTGAAAAGCGTAGAACCCAGGCATGACGTATATGGTATGGAATAAGGGGT
>NW_010536869.1:39472-39790 GCF_000687285.1 Phaethon lepturus | reverse complement strand
CAGGCTCCGCCCCTCCCTGCATGGAACAGAGCCCCCCGCGCATGGGCAGATCCACGCCCCGCACACACGGCGCGGAGCCGATCCGCCCCGTCCCTCCTGCCCCGCTGCATGCGGTAGTTTCCCCGCCCTGCGCGGAGCCGATGCGCTCCTTTCCCCAACGTTTCGCAAAGACAGCAGATCCCCCCAGCACGCACACGTGCACAGGCAGTGCAGGGTGCTGATCCCCACCCGTTCCTTCGCGCATGGCAGATCCCCGCTCACACTGTCTGGAGGAGGTGCTCTCCGTGTCCCCACAAAGCCATGCCAGGGACTGCAAAG
>NW_010536869.1:25541-39441 GCF_000687285.1 Phaethon lepturus | reverse complement strand
GGTTCAAGTCACAGGTACTGTTACAGCCTTAAGGAGAGGTCTTTTCTGTATTTTTCCTATTTAACTGTTAGCTTCTCTCAAGCATGAAAGTTGCAACAGTGGAGAACAACTGAGGAGCGTGTTCCCATTGCTCTGGGAACCCTTTTCCCTGCATAGGACGTATACTGGACTTTGGGAACCGCTGCCGTACCTGCTACACTGTCAATCTCAACAAATTGGTAGTCCTTACAGAGTGTCACCCAGATTTATTTTTATTTCTCACAGCTTCTACTTAGGGTTAGGTAAATATGACCAGATCAAAAATCAGTTACATGCACACCTATTTACTTCAAGCAAGTAATGAATACCTCTGTTGGATGCACAGAAGTCTATATTGTAAGGGAACTTGCCGCAGCTTTGGTCGGGAACCTCATTCCTCTGATTTCTAAATACAAAAAAGGGAGGATAATGTAGAGGTTATCAGAGCAATTGAATTATCTGCATGGTTGCTTTAGGTCTGTGGCTATTGCAAATGTTCTGCCATATTCCTAGCAAAGAACGAGTATCTCCCAATTCTGCTGAAAGACCTGGATTCTTAGAGTCAATCATATCTGGTCTGTCTCTTGGGAGGCACCAAAAGGACTTTCAAAACACACTGGTTTTGACTAAGCGCCAATTTCTGGCTTTCATTTATAAGCATACTCCAATGCAAGAGTGAGAAGAACGTAGCTGTGTCTGCCAGGTGTTTGGACACAGATCTTTGTGACACTTACTGCAGTGTCAGAACTGACCTTCTCTGCAGTCCTCCAACTCACCTGTCCTCCAATGTCACGACTTTTGGCTCGCAACTTGTTAACCTGACATTCGGCAATATCAGCTCGTTCTTCAGCCTCTTCCAGCTCGTGCTGAGTCTTGCGGCATCGTGAGAGATTAGTGTTTGCCTGTTCTTCCTGAAAGGCATGAAGTACCATCGCTGACGTGGACTCAAACTGGCATTGCCTTGTTACCATTAACTGAACACCCTATGGCTGCGCCACAGTAACATCACCTACCTAGTTAGCCTCACAGCTACATCCCTGCAGTGCCAGTACTCCATGCATTTCTATCTAGTACTGTCAACAGCATGAGCACTCAGTTGGGGACAGAAAAATTAGTCCTGCTTAGTTCCAGCTGGGAAAATTGTCTAGTGTGGCTCCAAATGTGCAACAACTCCGGGATAATTACAGCTGTGCCTGCTCTGTTGTGAGCCGTAAGTCTTCACGAGGTGAGGAATATTCAAAGGCAGTGGCCATGGCTACCCTATCAAACTGAATATTCAATTATTTTAACGAGAGCCCAGACCTTTTGGAAATCTCCACCCAGGGCCCACAAAATTTTTAAAAGGGTCCTGCACTCACAGCTTCCTCAGCCTGTTTCTTGTACGCTTTCACTTTTAACTGCAGCTTGTCCACCAAGTCCTGGAGCCGGAGAATATTTTTCTTATCCTCTTCAGACTGTGGGAAATGAAAATCAAGTCAGAGTCGGAAGATGGACCGAGGTGATGCACGTAATAAGGCAGACCATTTGAAATACCTGGTAAGTGAGCTCCTTCAGCCTTCGTTCATACTTGCGAGCACCTTTCAGTGACTCTATTCCTCGTTTCTGCTCAGCATCAAGCTCGTTTTCTAACTCATTAATCTGAAACACAGTATCATGGTGAAGAGAGCATGCTGCCAAGAATGGCCACTGATCCTGTCGTAGGATCCTGAAAACCAGGGTTCTGCAGGCTAAGACTGCAAAGAAAGTGGCAGCACAGGGCGGCTTCCTGCAGCTGCTTCTTGGGGCTAGACTAGCTAAAAATTGCTCACCATGCTCTATTAGTAACGACATAGTGTGTGAATCCATAGTTATGTATAGAAGGAACTTAGCTATGCATACCTAGGGCATTTATAACAAAATTAGGCTTAAATCTGTCCGGGAAGAGGAAATTGAAACAGGGAAGGGAGGGTTCTGTCAATGTTCACCAGGTGAATGGGGAAAATCTGTTTCATTTGTAATCTTCAAGTCCAGCTCATCCTCATGAATAGTCCTTAACAACCTCCCATAGCTCCATGCCTCTTCTGCAGTGTAAGTCAAACATGGACACCAGTGTTTTTATTTCTGCGTGGATATTTCCGCTCAAAGCCAAGAGCACCTAATTCCCAGTCAGTTGTGCTGTATTTTGGAACAGGAACAGTTGAAGGGTGCAATAAGTGGGTCAGGCAAATGGTCTGTCTAGCCCAATGCTCTGCCTGTGGGAGTGGCAGCAGCATATACTATTTAGGGACAGCATGGAAACCTGGCTGCCGTCTACTTCCCTCACACTTGTCCAGCTTCCACAGTCAGTAGATTAGAGGTGTAAGGTGGCATATCTGTGCCTGGCCCCTTAAGTATATCTATAAACCTGTTGATTTCTAATCCCTTTTTGAACCTTCTACCAGCTGCCTCTACAGCCTCCCATGGCAGTAGATTCCAGAATTTCACTGCCCACTCTGTAAAGTGCTTCATTATTTCTTTTAAACTGATCTCCAGGTGAAGATGTCCTGATCTGCATCATGTACCTTTATTTCTCATATTGTACATTTTGATAAATAACCATTCAGAATACCTCTTGGTCACTGTTGTCATGATTCTGAAAACTCTGATCACATCCCCCTCAGCCATCTTCTCTCCAAATGGAAGAGTCCTAGCCTTGTTTGTGTCTCCTCATAAGGCTCCAGCCACTCAGCTGCCATTCCCTGGACACTTCTCTAACTGTCAGGTCCTTCTTGAGTTGCAGAGACCAGAACTGCACATGGTACATTTAATAGAGTGGCAAGCGATGCCACTTTCTGTCTTGTTCTCAGTGCCCTAATGAGGCCCAGAATTTTTTCTCTTTTGGGTTTTTGCTTCTCCTGCACATTGAACAAACAGTTTCTGAGGCTTGTCATGGATGAGACTGAGATCTCCTGGCTGAGCTGTAATTGCCAGTTCCAAGTTCATCTCCAAGTATGTTTTAAATTACTTTTTGCTAGCTAAGTAACCATATATATCTACTCCAGTGTTCATCTGCCACCATTTTTGCCCACCCAGTTTTTATGAGGTCATTCTCAAGTTCCTTACCCACAGTGCAGCATTTTACTACTCAGTGTAATGCTCATCAAACATGCTGGAGATACCAAGGGTTGTCCCTGCTGTAACCTTCCCAAGGGGTTCCAGCAACCAAGGGCCCACTCAGGAACTTGACCTTAGCCTACTCTAGTCTTCCACCATACCCTCGCCTGTAGTTTCTGTAGTTGCTTCTTTCCACCCTTCAGTGCCAGCTGCTCAGCTTCATCCAGACGGAGCTGCAGGTCCTTCACTGTCTGTTCCAGATTCCTCTTCATCCTCTCCAGGTGGGCACTGGTGTCCTGCTCCTTCTTCAGCTCTTCTGCCATCATGGATGCCTGGTAGTAGTGCACAGTTATGTTACGAATATGCCTGCCTGTCCCTGGTAGTTCTGTACTCTCCCTGGGAGCAATGCCCAACTTCACGGTGGTGTATGGCTCTCCACATTCTCAGTCAGTGCCCATGGCTGTGCTAATATGATATACTATATATGATACTCATATAAAGAAGATCACCGTTTATCAGTGTCTGTATTTCTAAAACTACTCTGCCTTGGAGAATGGGCAGGGCATGAAAAAAAATAAGGCATGCAAATGACTCAGTACCGAACTTTCATTTTTTAAGAGTCAGTGGAAATTAGGGGCATCTTGAAGTATCACCAGATAGCTACTCTGCGTCTCTGGGCTCCCAAATGATTTTTGAATATCTGGTGAATATTTTTTGAATATTTGGTGCCTAAATTTGCCGAAAAGTCAGACTCCTAAGTGGTTTTTGGCAACGAAATGACCCTGAGTATCTCGAACCACAATGAAAAGCTTATGCCTGCTGAGATCTTGGGAAGCCGGGATAGATAGCTGTCACCAACGTGACGGGGCAGGGCGGGCAGAGGGGAACAGGCAGCACTGCTGCCGGCAGGCAACCAGAGCTGGACACAGCACTGCAGGCCCGGTGCACCATGACTTGATGCAATATTGAGTTTAACCATTTTCTGTTTCATTTTTGTATACCTTCCCTAGACAGACCCAAGATCTGTTTTTTCTGATGCTGTGGAACTGTAGCCTTTTTTAAACAAAACATTTCTATTCTCTCTTTTTATTTCTTACATACCTAGCATTTGTACAGAAGCATGTATTTTAGTCTTAATTTCTGTGCTGTGTCTAAACAGGACTTTGTTCAGACTCGACTTTTCCTATTACAGCTTTGCCACCATCTGTTCTATCCTGTCTATTACATTTATCCTGGAAGCAAAAGTGAATGTGGGTATGGGGAGGGGGAGACAAGATGCCTCTTCAACACAGACTGCTGACAGAACATGAGTAGAGGACCTAGACTGAAGGGGTCTTCCACGGCAAGCAGTAGGGCAGAGGGTGTGTGAGGCCCATGTGGGAGGGATTGTGTGTCACCAATATTTTCTGTTCCTGTGTTGAAGAATTGGTTCTCCTCCACCTGATTGCTGCCTTTCTAAAGTGTAAAAGTGACTGCAGTAGTATAAAATGGAAGAGAGGCAAGCAAGAGGACTCACATCTGTGATTGCTTTCTTAGCTTTTTCCTCTGCATTTCTGGCTTCCTGAATGCTGTCTTCAACTTCATTCTGTAAATGAGTAATGTCCACTTCCAGTCTCTTCTTGGTGTTGAGGAGGCTTGTGTTCTGTTGGGACAGTCCAAAGACAGGTCATTCCCACCCTGTTTCATGCCACTCCCACATGGATGTTGTAAAGGAGATACCAAATACCTGTGAGTGGAGAAGCTGCACTCGCTCACTGGCATCTGTCAGCTCCTGCTCAGAAACTTTCCGTGCTCGCTCTGTCTGCTCCATAGCAGCTCGCATCTCCTCCATTTCTGTTGTCATCAGGTTGTTCCTACGCTCTACCATAGCAAGCTGCTCCTTCAGGTCATCATTCTCTCTCAAAGCATCATCTAAATGGAGCTGGGAATCCTTTGAAGGTGAAAGTGCCATGAGGCTCAGAGGCAAGCAGAGTGAATAGCAAAGACTTGTAGGACAGTAGCCCTTATGGTTCCTACCTTGAGTTGCCCTTGCAGAGATTTGAGGTGCTTCTGTGTCTCTGCTACCTGACAGTTGACATGGCTCAGCTGTATTTCCATGTCATTCAGATCTCCCTCCATCTTCTTTTTCAACCTCAAAGCATCATTTCTGCTTCTGATCTCAGCATCCAGCGTGGTCTGCATAGACTCTAATATCCTCTGGTGATTCCTCTTCAGCTGTTGAATTTCCTCATCTTTCTCTGCACTCCTCCTATCAACATCTGACTTCACCTGGTTCAGCTCCAGCTGAACACGTAGGATTTTTCCCTCTTCATGTTCTAAAGAGCCCTGGCAGGGTTGAAATAATATGATTTGTCTCTGTAGTGTCCATTACTGGGAAATACCCATGCAGAATTTTGGCAGTTTGCAGCCAGTAACACAGATAAACTTGCCTAAACTGTGGACCTTTAGAAAAGGCCTAGCACTGAAAAAGCTGACTGCTATTCCCATACACAAGAGTCATTATACCTCAGCTGGATATTAATAATTTAGGAACAAGACTCCTTAGGAAAATGCTTCCAATACCACAAGGTATTGGGCACTGAGGGCTATGTTGACACTGCAGAGATAATAAAACATGTGAAAACATAAAATAGGACAGCCAAGCCTCATGCTCAGAAGAAATTTCCCTTCTCTTGCATCTCCATGCTGAATTCTGCTTAGGGGCTCTGCACTTAGTTCCACCCCAGTGACTGTGTGGGCATGTTCCCCTTTCATACAGCCTTTTCCCTCTGATACTCCAATCCAAAATCTCAGAAAAGAGATATTTCAGATTTCTAGGAGTGAAAAGCTCGAGTCTCAGTCTTTACAACTGGTGGACAGAAATAAGCACATCGAGAGAATGAAACAGTTGATGTAGCCGTGGCATCCCTTTTAGGAACAGACCCTCCAGAGATGCCTATTTCTCCTTTTTGATTCTAGAATGAGCCTATGGTGACTAAATCAGGATTAGACTGATGATATTTAGATGCATAAATTAGAGCAGATGGATTTGCATGGCGACTGTAACTCTTGCTCATACTGCCCACCAATCTAGTGAGATCTAAAGATTAGAGGTGTGTCAGTTGTTTTTTTACTTCTTTTTCTACCTAAGCGGAGTTACAGAGAAACTAAGGTGAGGCTTTTCTTCTTGGTGATGGACAGCAAAAAGACAAAAGACAACAGTCAAAAGTTGAGAAAAGCATATAAGGATAAAAATGTTTTCTCATGAGAATGATGCCACACTGGAAAAGGTTGGCCAACAATACTGTGAAATCTTCATCCTTGGAAATTATAAAGATTGATTAAACAAGGCTTTAAGCAGCCTAACATAACTTTGAAGTTAGCCCTGCTTTGAGCAGGAGGTTGGACTAAAGATGTCCAGAGATCCTTTCCAACCAAAGTTAATTCTCCAGCTCTGTGTTTGAGCTCTGCCCTAGGTTTACCATAAGCAGCTCCATGAAATGCTTCCAAAGACATTTTGTGGAGAATCAGATACAGTCATACAGAAGTAATAAAAGCTTTTCCAAGAAACAGTCGGGATAGGTAGAAAACAAAAGGTAGAACCCAGACAAGAGGGAACTGAAGGAGCTGCAATCTGTCATGGATTGGTAAAAAAGTAAGATCTAAAGTTATGAAGAGCTGAGGAATAGCCTAAGACAGTAAGGAAGACTGAGAAATCATGGAATTGTGGGACCTGGTATGCAACCTGTGTCAGCAAAGCATGTCAGTGTACCGGTGGCACCTCCAAGATTCAGCTGATCCCCAGCAACTTCTCCATGTTCATCAGAACTCATGTTCTATGAACTGACTCCTCTTTGAATGTCTTACTGACATGTCTCTGAATTTTCTCTATTCATAATCTCTCTAAAAACAAACCCCCTTACTGACTACACTTGCCTCTGCTTCTTCTAATGCTGCTTGAAGGTCGCACTTTTCTTGCTCAATTTGCTTCTTTGCTTTCTCCAGTCCATGATTAGCTTTTCCGGATTCAGCAATCTGTTCAGTCAGATCAGAAATTTCCTCTGCAACACAGAAAATGCACAGTCAACTCATCTCAGATAATGTTGTCAATGGCACCTGCAATTGTTGTTTGTCAATGGGGGTGACAGAAGAGATAATGATTTAATTGTGATGCAGCAATGAGGAGAAATAGGTCTTGTCTTGTGTGCAATTGTTATTTTTGATTACCTGCTATTTCCAGTTCAGTGTGCAATTTGAAAATGAGAGGGACCAACTGGAGTGAGCTCAGAGACTAAGGTCAACTTCCTCTGGATAGTTAAATTACATCTGCAGAGACAGTCCTGTTTGATTGCTCTCTTTATCCTCATATACTCCCCAGGGATCACTCAAGTCACAAAAAGGAACTGAGTTGTGTTTCCTTTATTCAGTTGGTTTGCTTATTAAATGATAATCCATTGTGCTACACCTGCGTGGTCCTCCAATAATCAGGAGATAGACAACAGCCCTCCAGATTTTTTCTAATGGCAGTGACTGAAATAATCTGAAAAAGAATTAATATCTAGTTTCATTGTCATTTCTATCCATTCAGTTAGTTTGGTCCCTATCCCTGAATGGAATTATGACGGTGTGAAGGAGGGGGAATAGCATGAGGAAGTAGGATGCTGTAATGAGCTGTAGACATGTGCTTATGGGTGACTTTATGATCAGCTGAACAGGAAAGAAAGTCACCTAACCTGAGCTTTGTGGGAAAATAATAAAGAACAAAACCCTGGAAAGAGGTAGAGCTCTGGTAGCCCAGAAACATGGAAGCCTCTTAGGACTCATGGTGTATCCCAGCTGATAGAGATCTGAACTTACGCTGGAGGTTCTTGTTCTCCCGTCTGACAGTCTCAGCCTGGTCAAGCATTTCTTCATAGGCATTCTTCATCCGGAAGATCTCAGTGCTAAGAGAGCGAGACTCCTTCTGGGCACCCTCCAGCTCAGCCTGACTCTCCTGGTACTTCTGCTTCCATTCAACCAGGACCTGGAGTGACAGGAGCATCAGAATGACCCATTCTGCAGCACTCCTGTCTCTGCATGTTGACAGAACAAGAACTCAAAAGGCATGGCCTGTCTTACAGTCTTTTGCGTTGGACTATTCTTTGCCTGTGACAATCAACTCACTGTGATACATACTCTGGCTGTTTCAGTGGAAGCTACTTAAATGATCCTCTTTAGCCAGCACTAGTGTATACCTCAAGCTCTCAGGCAGGAGTTTGGTTTGACATCAGCCTGGACACGATGTCGTTAGTCTGAATGAGGCTATGTGAGCCTTTTTATTATTGCAAGAGCCAGTGGTCTTGCACTCAGCCCACTAAGAAAGATCATGTTCTACCGATTGTCTCCTGAGTTACCACTGCCCTGCGGGACATCTTTTTTAGCACATTCACCTAATTCACTCACACAAGGCTGGGCCAAGGCACAGGGCTGTGCAACATCACTTGGTCAGTGTTAATTCTTTTAAATGTTATTGAAAGCAGTGAAGGCTGAAACTGTGTAAAGGAGTCTGAGGCTCTGCCTAACCCAAATACAAGGCTGGCAGGCTAGCACCAGATGGAAGTCAGGGCTTGTTAGCTTGTGTGTGAATACTTGCTCAGTCTGCTTGATCAAAGACTAGACATAGATCTCCCTTGCAAAGACTTCATGCTTTTTAAAACTATCAGAAAGCTACTTTATTGTTTTCTGTGGTCATATGGGGTTACTCACACTGTGACATTATTGTTACTGTATGTTCCGGTGTGTGCTCCTTACCATAGCTTTGCTTTGGATAAAATGTAATTTATCTTACTGTGAGTGCAGAACTCTCATAATTTCAGAATTTGGCCTGGCTTATCAAATGTCTAACGATGTTCAAATCTGTCAGGCTCTTTGAATGAACCTTGTCAAAATTCCTCTGCTTTTTATCAAATGCTGCGCAGGCTGCGTTTGACCTCTCCAGATCAATCATGAGGTCATCCACTTCCCCCTGCAGCCTCTGCTTTGTCTTCTCCAGTGAAGCACACTTTGAGTTGACAGCCTCAATCTGCTCCTCTGACTCCTGCAGGCGCTGAGCAAGCTTCTTTCTGTAGGATGAGACAATCAGTGCTGAGAGAAAGAATGTTCTGGTGTTCTCAGAAAAAGGACAAGAATGGAGTTTGGCATGGGAGAAATGGGCACAGAGAGCAACACAGAAAGCTGTGATGGTGTGACCAGAGAGCATCAATAGGAACCCTGGATGACAGCATGCTGGAATGGTGCATACGCTAGGAGAATACTTACCCAAGGGGTTGACTATACCAATGTGGTGAGGAAACAGAATCCCACTTTCAATATTGACAGTGTAAAGAACGTGATTTTTCAACTACTATGATTAACTCCATAGTCAATGTACTGGAATTCTCCTTTCTGTAGACACTCCCAAGCCTCTACTCCTTCTCCTTGTTTAAACTCCTCCTCACTCCCCTTTTCAATCCCAACACATTACAAAGCATGCTGCTCTGCATATTCCCACTACAAGCATATTCTGGTTTCCTCCACTTCCTTCTCACATTTATACTTAAATATCCTTCTATTTGCTCCAGACCATCGCTCTACGTACTTGGCATCCTCCAGCTCCTCCGTGCGCTGAATAGCGTCCGTCTCGTATTTGGTTCTCCACTGGGCCACTTCGCTGTTGGCCTTGGACAGGGCACGCTGCAGCTCACTCTTGGCTTCCTGCTCCTCCTCGTATTGTTCCCGGAGCAAGTCGCAGTCGTGGCGAGCAGACTGCAAGGCATGAGCCAGGGCGTTCTTGGCCTAGGTAGTTAAAATTACATAAATCATCAAAACATTGATTTGTGACTGGATTTTTTTACTGTATTTTGATAAAAATTCCACATATCACTGCCCATGTGCAACATTTGCTAGAGTAACAGAAGGAGCAAAGTGAATAACATGAGGGTTTCTGTGTTTCAGACTTGTTAAACAAGATCAGGCGCTTGTCCATCTTCTCTGGGATACTGCCTCTCAAACACATCTGCACCAAGTGCTTCAGCCAAAGACACAAGAAATCCAGCAACAGACAAGGTGGGAATTATCTCTCAGGAAGTTTCCCATAAGCTTTTCAGGTAGAGTTTGGTGTTTATCTGAAGGTGGAAGAAACTTTAAACTGTTTTGTCATATCTAACCCTGGGTACGCCTGCACCCCTGCTCAATTTCCTTTTTTTTGGCTGCTGCTGTTTTCTTTGCCTCAGGGATTTCCTGTAGCAGTAAGGTATGCACACAGAGCTATTTTCATTCACTTCTCTCATGTTTTTGAACTTCAGAAAGCACGATGAGAAGGACTTAAATTGTCTTCCTTATTTCATTTCTAATGTCTCTTCTCTGTGTTATACTCCAATGCAAAGTTCAAAAGTTTCTTCTCATGACTCCAGCTTTCTCTGAGGAGAAATCTCATTCATTGCTTTAGCTCACTGATTTGTTTTACAATTTGTTGGTCCAAATTAAAACAAGTCACCTTATTTTCTTCCTCTAGTTGCCTTTTCAGCTCTTCAGTCTGCTGAGTGAAAGCATGTTTGCCTCGAGTCAACTGAGAAATCAAGGACTCCTTCTCCTCCAGTTGCCGAGTAAGTTCACCTAACAAGAAAACATTTATTATTTTAGACAGGGGTATGAGGAATAAACCATAGGAATGAGAAGAGCTAGCCATATGGAAAGTGATTACAAGATACAGTGTGGTAAAATTGAGAGTAGCAATTTCATTCCCACCAGTAGGAAAAAGCTATCAAAGAGAAATGTGCTGGCATCAAAGGAAAGGGGATGAACTGACCACAAACTCACACATTCATTTTGATTGACAGTGTTTCTTCTGGTTTGGTTTTATGTTTCCTTGGGGGAGTTACTATGCCGGCCACCAGGAGGAAATCCTACAAGTCTGAGTGTTGTTCAGACCAGTGATGAATATATCACAAAATACACAGACATTCAGACAGCATATTTAAGTACTTGGCACAGGACTATTACATTTCATCTAGGGACACACCATTCTCAGCCTGTAGACGTGTTTTCTGCGTGTTCAGATCATTAATTAGTCGCATATGTTCATCATCTTTTGTTCTGACTTCACTGAACTGGTCTTCCAGAGCTCGGCACATCTTTTCTAGATTGCTCTGTTAAGAGATAGAAAGCATATCCTTCAGCTCATCTAATCGTTCTAGAAGAACAATGGTATTGATGAGAAATGTTTCTTCCTGTGCAGCAACCTTGGCTTTGGAGACAGACTCCATGTTACCGGCCAAGTCATCAATCTCCATCTTCAGCTCACTCTTCTCCTTCTCCAGCTTCTGCTTCACTCGCTGCAGGTTGTCGATCTGCTCCCCAAGCTCGGCTGTGCGGCCCGCATGCTTCTTCCGCAGGGCGGCAGCCGTGGCTTCGTGCTGCAGCGTGGCCTCTTCAAGGTCACGGCGCATCTTCTGAAATTCTGCCTCACGCTTCTTGTTCATCTCAAGCTGAGCCGCGGTAGCCCCGCCGGCTTCCTCCAGGCGCTCGCTGATCTCCTCTAGCTCCCTCGAGAGGTCAACTCGCTGCTTTTCAGTCTTTGCACGGATTGCACGTTCAGCCTCAATTTCTTCCTCCAATTCTTCTATTCGAGCCTGTGAAAGTTAATTGGTTAAATGAGGACTTCTGAATAGATAGATTTGAAATTGTCATTAAGGAATAAAGAGCAAACATTCACATCCATTTATATCAGCATAGAGAGTGAAGCACTACTAGAAATTTCACTGAATTGTGTCCTAGGACATGCAAGATTCTGTTTTGGAACAACAGTGAATGTAAAATCTGGTATGTCATTTTTTGCTATAGCTTGGAATGGATTTGCTATGTTATGAAGGATCTAGTATTGCACTTGAAGAAATAGAGGACGTGCCACTGGAAAATGTCAAGAAATGGGAATTTCTTAGAAATTTCCCAAAGATCTGGCCAAAACAAAGCAGTTATCCTCTCTCCATCAGCAAACAAGATGGAAGGAACCGTGAGATGAGCAACCATGGGATAACAGCGTTGAAGAGAACTGCCTTCCTGGCTCTGCATTTAGAAGGTGATCTGTCCTGATCATGACAGATTATGTCACATTTTATTGTTTTCTTAGGAAAGTATTTCATAGTGGCTTCACTATTGTTATAACTCAGTATCTGTTCCATTTTCAAAGCCTGCCACAAGTTTCACTTAAGAAATTTTTTACATATTTACGTGTGAATAGGGGTCAGAGCTTTTGTAAAAGTACCCTGAGATGAGAGCAGCACCCAGAGTCCATGCTAATTGTTTTATCCATGTGTAGGAATATATTCTTGTAGAAGAGTCTAAGAATAAATATCAATTAATTCTAAGAAACTTGTGCTCCACTACTAAAAATATCAGTAACTCTTAGACTTTACCTGAAGCTCCTTAATTTTCTTTTGTAGCTGAGAACTTTGAGCCTGCTCATCTTCAATTTTACTTTGCAACTGGATAATTTCAAAATCCTTTCTGTTAAAGAGCAAGAATGCAAATTCAATACGGTTAAGATGAAATCTCTGTTGTACAATTCAGAGCATAAAAAGTCAGTGCAATACTTTTTTAGCCTGTCATCCATCTGTTGTTTATCATTTTCCAGATCCATGATGAAATCCTGAGACATTTTCAGATCTCCCTCCAGTTTTCTCTTTGCTCTCTCAAGGTCCATTCGCAATTTCTTCTCTTGTTCCAGAGATCCTTCAAGCTAAAACACATAAAACATACTCTGAAACACATAAATTATACTTTGAAAGTAACTATTCTTGATTTAAAAACCTAACTAGAGTTGGAAATTGATGAATAGAGAAAACAATCTGATCCTGTATGTACTTCTCATCTCCACCTGTGCTACACTCTTACAGCAAGATCAGATCTGCCATTATGATTTGCTTTCCAATATTAAGCTGTCCATAGCTTGGCTGTGCACAGTTGAAATGTAAGTTTTTGAAAAATAAAGAAATTAAAATTTTCCAGTGGCTGCAGTTCCTAGCATATAGACTGCTAAATATGGATGAATTCCTAGTGTTCATAACTTCCTGGAGTATATCCACACTGCACAGTAAGAGACCACAAATAACTCTGCAGCAAACTCAAACTGCCACAGTTGTACTGCTCCAGCTAATTGGTTAAAACAGGGCACAGAAGTCTACAGTGCTGAAATACCCAGTGATGAACATAGTTTAAATAGGCAGGGAGAGATGAAAGATGTACTGGATTCCACAGTACCCTGTCAACTGGCCATGATTTATTAGCTGAAATTATTAGACCTGGCTTGGCTGCTTTAGGTGATGCTTATACTCCCAACTACAGATTTCTAGTCTCTTCCAACTTGTCAGAGCATCCACATGAACAACGCAAAAGCTTCTTCTTACATCATCTACTTGCTGCTCCAGTTTGGTCTTGGTTTTGGTGAGTGTGCTGACTTTGTCTTCCTCAACTTGCAAGTCGTCCAGTGTCTGCTGGTGGGCTTCCTGGAGGGCCTTTTTCTCCTTAGTGAGTTTAGAAATATTTTCATCCAGAGCTGCCATCTCTTCAGTAAGGTTCTTAACCTGTTAGACAGCCAGCATCCATACTATGAGGGGGTGCCTTGAGAAATGACAGACTGAGAACACAGTGAGTGCACCCTTGCAAAATCTTGCATGGATGTAATCAAAATGCTCTCCACAGGTCTATAGTGTTCATGATGAGGGTAGCAAGAAGTGTCATGTCTGGCGGCCACACCTCTCTAGTCCTGCAATGGTAGGAATTCTTGCTTTAGTTGTTTTTGACTACCAGCCCTATC
>NW_010536869.1:0-25515 GCF_000687285.1 Phaethon lepturus | reverse complement strand
TCTGTAGTGGAACATGTGCTAGATCTTCACTTGCCTCTGCAAGCTTTTCCCAGTGGGATTTACAAAAGGGCTCTGAGTTGCTCTTGCTCAAAAAATGTATCTCCTGCATGTGATATATTTTCTAGGCAAACAGCTGCAAATTCTCAGCAAGTGAGGTTCTTTAAAAAAATCAAGTGCCAAGATCAAGTGCCAAATGTCAAGTGCCAAAAGATCAAGTGCCAAGATCAAGTGCCAAATGTCAAGTGCCAAAAGATCAAGTGCCAAGCATAGCCAAAGATATGTTAAGTTTTCCATAAAAGTGAAAGGAACACAATAACATGACAAAGGACCTTATGCCCTTGAACAGCTGATCAGAATTTAGGTCCGGAGCTTCTAGCTGGGCTGCTGGACATACCACCTCTACTAGCTTCATCTTGGAAACTTATTCCTTGTATTTAAATGGAGCGTTGCACACCAGCTACCTTATCTCAAACATATCAGGCATTGTGCATTAGCCTGCCTGACTGTTGCTTCCCATTTGTCTCATTCAGATGGGAAAGCCTGACAATAGGGATAAGGAAAGTCCACTCTACTACGTGCTTTAGCTATACGGCCCTGCTGTCTGATAGATACTCCCTCATCCTCTCATCCTAATACCCAGCACCAGCTAGATTTCCTCTAAGCTTCAGTATAGAAATGTCCAACACACCTGAAGTTGCAAACTTAGGATCCAGTATTGTTCTCAGTGATGGCAGCGAAGGGAACCTCAAGGTTGTAATTACATCTCTGCTAGTATTGTTTCCACAGCAGGACTGAACACTGTTACCACAGACGTGGCTTTTGAATTCTAACATATATATATTTCAATTCTATCTCTTCACATTGATTACTAAGATATATGTGAAGAGACCTGTGCTTTTACTGGGAGATAAATGAGTTAATGACCACCTGATATAGACTCTCCTTGCTACAATGACAGTCTGAACCTTACAATTCTGTCAGGAATAGCTCTCATCATATCATCAAGTCAATGGAAGGAAAGGATGTCCATCCTAGCTGAGACCTGGGCTTCTTAAATATAAAAGAATTATAAGAAAACATTTGACATCTTCAAAATCAGTTTTCCTCAATGCATGTGAGAAAGGACCAGCATAACTGTTCTGCGCTGCACTACTCAAGCATACTAGTCCTCCATTATCCACAGGAGACACAAATATACTGGTTCCTTACGGTTCCAAATACTAAATATGGAAACTCTCTGTCAAGTACCATAACAAGCTCTTAACTCTTTTTAACTGTCACAGAAAATATATTTTTCCTCAGAGGAAGTTATAACAAAAAATTGTCACAGGTGATTATGTGCAATACATCTCTCCTATGCCTTGGGCAAGTATCACTTCCATTCAGAGCACTTAGGAATGACCACAACTTTCTACAAAACTGAAAAATGTCTGGGAAAACTGTCTGATTCCTCTGTTACCTTATTCTCTGTTGCATGCTTCTCCTTTTCCACTTTGGCCAGAGTCAGTTCAAGATCATCAATATCTTTCTTCAGCTCAGAGCACTCGTCTTCAAGTTTCCTCTTCTTTGCTGTCAGTTCAGCATTCATCTCCTCTTCATCCTCCATTCTTTCACTTAGTTCTTTAATTTTACTTTCTAGCTGAATTTTACTTTTGATGAGTCCTTCACATCTCTCTTCAGCATCAGCTAGATTTTCACTCTCCTGTCAGAACATGTTGAAGGCACGTTATATTTATTATAAAAATGAGAAAAGGCAACATCTGTTGTTCAAGCACCATCTCCAGGAAATTGATTACACAAGTCAGGGCAGAATTTCCTGTGCAAATCACAGTAATACATACAATTCAATCATGAGGAAATTGTCCTGCTCAATCATGGCTAGGAAAGTGGACCATAATCCCATGGTAGAAACATCTCCTTTCAGCTGTTCAGATGGTTTGACTACAATACCATGCACCAGACTCACAGGGTTCAGTCATAACAAGGACCCTGCAAGGAATCAGTGAGATAAAGAGGTGGGTAGGAAACTGGATTTCATGGAAGCATGAAAGCATGGTGGATGATTTTATCTTCAGTAAGGTCCTCCAACTTTAATGACATAGGTCAGACTGTCTGTCCCCAAACTTTTTCTCCCACTTTATTCACATGAGGCTAACTTTGCTCCCATCATTCTCTAACCTGGCTCTCAGCCAAGACAGGATCAAGCTTGACCTAAATGGTAGCCTGCAACTTTTACTATAATGAACATTTTGAGACACATGATTAAGAGATAAAATTTTGTCTAAATTAATGATATGATGTATTCTAGACAGAATACCAGAAGAAGTCTCTGTTACCTCCCAGAATAGTTATGGCTGAAAGCCATCACTGCAGTAACAGAAGACGGTATGTTTAATTCTCTCTCAGACTCTGAATGAAACCCATAGTGCACTGAAAGCCATGGCTACTGAGCTTGCATCTTCTGAGCACAAACTTGGAGAAGATGGTGCTTGAGGAATCTTTCAAGCAGGGTTGATAGAAATTCCACCAGAAAAATGAGACTTAGCAAGAATACAGGAAGGACTCTTCCAGTACTGAAACAATGAGAAACTGGGAGTCAAGAAAGAGTCAGACAACACACTTGACGGCAATGACCGTACATTAGGAGTTCTTTTATGTTCCAAAATCTAAAATCTGAGTGCTTTGAAAGGCATCCTAACCTCAAAGTTAGTTAACCTAGTTAAACCTCACAGGGAGGTGATTCAAGATAGCCAGCATGGCTTCACCAAGGGCAAGTCCTGCCTGACCAACCTAGTGGCCTTCTATGGTGGAGTGACCACATCAGTGGACAAGGGAGGAGCTATGGATGTCATCTATCTGGACTTCTGGCCTTAGCCTTTGACATAACATCTCCCACAACAGCCTTCTCTCTAAATTGGAGAGATTAGATTTGATACGTGGACTGTTGGGTGGATGATGAATTGGTTGGATGGTTGCACCCAGAGGGTAGTGGTCAACGACTGAATGTCCAGGTGGAGACTGGTGATGAACAGTGCCCCTCAGGGGTCAATACTGGGACCAGTACTCTTTAATAACTTCATCAATGATATGGACAGTGGGATCGAGTGCACCTTCAGCAAGTTTGCAGATGACACCAAGCTGAGTGGTGCTGTTGACATGCCTAAGAGACAGGATACCATCCAGAGGGACCTGGACAATCTCAAGGAATGTGAATCTCATGAGGTTCAACAAGGCCAAGTGCAGGGTCCTGCCCCTGGATCGGGCCAACCCCCAGTATCAGTACAGGCTGGGGGATGCAGGGGTTGAAAGCAGCCCTGCCGAGAAGGACTTGGGGGTACTGGTGGAGGAAAAGCTGGATGTGAGCTGGCAACATGCTCGCAGCCCAGAAGGCCAACCATATCCTGGGCCGCATCCAAAGAAGGATGGCCAGCAGGTCGAGGGAAGTGATTCTCCCCCAATACTCTGCTCTGGTGAGACCCCACCTGGAACACTGCATCCAGCTCTGGAGCCCTCAGCACAGGAAAGACATGGACCTGTTGGAGCGGGGCCAGAGGGGGACACAAAAATGATCAGAGGGTTGGAACATGTCTCCTGTGAGGACATGCTGAAAGAGTTGGGGTTGTTCAGCCTGGAGAAGAGAAGGCTCTGGGCAGAACTTACTGCAGCCTGCCAGTACTTAAAGGGGGCCTATAAGAAAGATGGGGACAGACTTTTTAGCCGAGCCAGTAGTGATAGGACAAGGGCTGATGGTTTTACACTAAAAGGGGGTAGATTTAGGATAGATATAAGGAAGAAATTTTTGACAATGAGGGTGGTGAAACCCTGGCCCAGGTTGCCCAGGGAGGTGATAGAGGTCCCATCCCTGGAAACATTCCAGGTCAGGCTGGATGGGGCTCTGAGCAACCTGATCTAGTGGAAGATGTCCCTGCTCATCGCAGGTGGGTTGGACTAGATGGCCTTAAAAGGTCCCTTCCAACCCAAAGATTCTATGATTCTTGGGGTTTTTTTCCTTACCATCCATGAAGGGTTTAAAGCAAAGACCCAGATTCTTGTGAACTAGGTGGGTTCTGGAGAACAGAACAGCAAGTACCAAGAAGGGTACAAAGAGAAAACTGGGTGAGATTAAGTTGAAGTTCTGAAGAAGAATTCAGGTAATGAATCTGATCTTTGACATGCACAATTACAGCCTCAGGACTTGAAACAATACAGGGCTCTTGTCAAAACACAACTGGTTCGATAGCACATGGAAACAAGTGACAGGCTGACTTACACCAGGCTGGCCTTGGCCATGTAGTATCTTACTACCTGACAGTGTTCCTGTCTTGTGCAATTTCAGCCTCTGCTCAGCAGTATTCTAGAGAAAAGCATTAGTCTTTGTTCCATAGTTTCAGTCTTGTCTCTGACAGAAAATCATCCCTGCCCTGGCTCCATATTATAATGGTCAGCAGATGGGGGAACAGCCTGTATTTCATCCAAAATCAGATACCATTGTTAGGAGCACATTGTATACACTGTGGAACATCTGATTCTTCCACTGGTGATTGCTTAATAGTGAAGTGGGTTTACATAGGAGCCCAGTCAGAATTTCCTGTGTTCCTACTGGTGGCAATGTTTTATATGTGCTTTGTACTCACTTTGCTTGGGTGTAAATGACAAGACCAGATAAAAAGCAGTGGAGAATCTGGCCCTGTTACATGTCTATTTATAAAGGACAATGGAAAAGAGAAGGCAAAGAGCAGCACAATAAGAGGAAGTGGGGTGAATCTGAAAATGGAAGTTACTCACAGATTGAACCTGAAGCTGCAGGTCATTTTTCTCTTGCAACAGGGTCACCATTTTCTCCTCCAGCTCTTTTCTTTTTCCCTCAGACTTTGCAAGTTCTTCCTTGGTTTTCTCAAATTCCTCCTTCATGTTGGCTATCTCCTTCTCAGATTCTGCACTCTTCAGCAAGGGCTTCATCTTGAAGTACAGCTTCATCCAGGGCCAGTGCTTGACATTCATGAATGCTCTAATATTGTATTGGATGATATAAATGGATTCTCTGAAAACACAGTTTATGAGGCTGGTGAGATTTGGGTTGGAAACAGACTGATTATCGGCCATACAGCATCAGCATTTTCCTCAAGGAACCTTTTTGTGGGACTTTTATTCCTCACCTTCCTTGCTTTTATTAAAGAGTCATTTCTAGGCCCTTGATTGCAGAATGGCTGGTTCAGTAGCATGAACAATAACTATGTCTGGATATAAGAGGGACAAATACTCCAAAACAGAAAAACTTCTCTGGCATGTTGCCTGGTAATCTCTGAGACTTTCCTCAGTCTCAAAAAAGTGCAGGTGCTCAGGTATTTATGTTTTCTCTCAGGTAATACCAGAGATAAAACATCCTTGAAGTACTGCTGCTGAGATTACATAACTGGGAGTTACTGTCAATTGTGGAAACAGCAGCTTGATGTTTTTTGGTCACTCAAAGTAGCAAATACTATATTAGAAACTATTAAGACAGAAACTGAAACAAAAATTAAGTATTTTACGATATTGAATAAAAAGGATGTTGTTGATGCCCATTGTTCAAGGGGAGATTAGATAATTCCTTGCAGAGAAATCCAGGAAGAGTTATGGAATTCTTAGAAACTGTCCCTGGCTCAGGAAGTCCCTGAGCTAAATATATACCACAGAGTATTACAAATAAAAGCAGCTGGTTGGCAGAGCATCCTATACATTTATGCAATCCTTGCTTCCCCTAAAGCTTTCACTTGTCAACAACATTTGAGAAAGTTTGCTTGGCTCACTCAGTGCTGCCACTCTTAGACTCTAAATTTTGCATGAGTCATCCCATCTCAAAGGGAGAGACCTGAAATGGGAAGGGTATCTGGGATGGTTGAAAGTATGAAGAACCTTCTCTGTACAAGCTAGAATTGTTCATCTGAGATGATGGAGCCATGAAAGAAAATTAAAGAGAAGGAGATCAGAGAGTGATGTTATGCCATTCCTTACAAAACCAATGTGATCCAATGAAATTATCAAACAACATGTTCAAAACAGAGAAACCTTAGCACTTGTTCTGTTGGCTTTTTCCGTCACAGGGTCCTTTAAAGTTTGAGTGGTAAGTGCATTCCTGGAGAGAAGGTTCACTGTTAAATACTAAATGTCACAGTCCAGCTGCATGGTCCAATTGCTAAATAGCCATTGCCAGAATTTGGGAGGCTATAACAAGGAAACTATTAGTTTGTGCTTGCTCTGTTCCCCCTACTCTTTCTAAGGGTCTTTCCTGAGGACAGTTTTTTGCCTGAGACAGTATACTGCATTGCTTGACTTTTGGTCTGGCACAATATCATTGTTAGTATTTTATTATATTACCTTCTTTCATTCATCTTTTTAAATTCAGCTCTCATGAAGTACCCTCTGCACATAGCTTGTGTATGAGTGATGAGGCTCACAAGCTTCTCATCTCTCATCTCTTCTAGGAGTCCCAGGAGTCCTGCCTTGAAGAACACCTACAACATAAAAGAGGGTCAAATAGCTTGAGGCTTAGGCAGATACACAACCATTGGCATCTGATACAGGGTAGTATAAAGCAGTTTTGGAAAAATGCCTACAGAGTAAAGGTTTAACAGCTAGAGAAATGTTGTGTAAGTATTCATATCCTCAGTGTTCTTGTGATTCATGACAAGTCACTCTATGTATGATCTAATCCCATTATTGCAGTGTTATTTGATGCCTGCTCCAGCCTAAGTTGTGGAAGATCTAGTTCATCAGTAGTTATTAAAACAAAGAGCTAACTTTCAGCCTAGTACTTTAGTAGTAGTATGTTAGTAGTGTATACTATTATGACTCTTCACTGTTCTCTACCCTTCTATGTCAGGCTCAAGATTTGCTCTGTAAACTGGCTTAAAGATAGCTTGAGAAACATACATGGTGCTGTCTGCTCAGTAGTGTAGGCAATTGTTTTTTTGTCCAGAGATAGTACTGCCTTAGTTGTGCTGA
Organism: Phaethon lepturus; assembly: GCF_000687285.1. Classification (NCBI taxonomy): domain Eukaryota; kingdom Metazoa; phylum Chordata; class Aves; order Phaethontiformes; family Phaethontidae; genus Phaethon; species Phaethon lepturus. The sequence goes on along the minus strand of NW_010536869.1, from coordinate 18,531 downwards.
TCAGAGAATCAATGCCCCACCTAATGCTACTTTGAATATGGAAGATAGACTTCTGTGTGCTGAAATCCCCTGAAAAGGCTGACTTTCCAAACTTGTCCGAGCCTGTCTAAATGCACTGATATAAATGAGTTCAACTGGCACAGGAAGTGGGGGTCACTAGTTCTAGTTGGAGCCATGCTAGGTCATTCTTGTAGTGTGGTGTTCCCAGGGCTGACTGTGCTACCCCTCACACATACTCCCTAAACCAGACAACTTTTCTGTACTCCTTCTTGCTAGTGGTGTATGTCATTTCTAATCATTCTGAAGGCTGATTTCATATGGAAGAAATACAAAATTTTTTGCCATTAATTATATGCACTCTTCCACAAGGACTTTACCTTGGTGTGGCCAAATCTGTATTGGTTGTGGTCAACATCAATGGAAGAAAGAAGCTTTTCTGAAGCCTTTTTGCTGTCAATGAATTGGCCTTCTGGAATGGCTGAGGCATTAAGAATCTTGTACCTGTGGTAAGACAGGTTGCACAGGGTGAAGAAAATAGGATCCATTGTCTGTTGTAAAATATATGGAAGCTGGGCTATCTGAAAGCAGCTGAATACGCCAACTGAAATCTAGTCAGTCTTGGCTGAACAGAATGTGGTGACAAGGGGTCACATCTACTCTTCAGAGGAATCTGTTGGCTGTGTAACAACACAGTATGTTGTTTCATACAAAAATAATATGCATTCTTAAGAGTGTCTGCAGGTCCAGGAATTAGGAAAAACAGGAGAACATGTCAACCTCTTCTCATCTTCCATTGATCAAAGGAATGCTACTCAAATTAAAGTTGAAGATGAATTAAAACTACTAACAAAAATGAGCTATATTCCAACGGGAATACAGATCTTGCACAGCTCACAGTCTCTACAAGTTATACCACTGAATCCTTGAGTTTGGACTGAAAATGGCATGATATTATTCTGTAAATGCTTACAGCAGTCTTAGCATTTTACAAGGTAACTTAATGACTAAGGTAAGCCTGTGTCATGGACAGCACCGCCTTATCTTTCTAAAGGAGTTTCTTCAGATACATCAATGAAGATGTGTGACTGTACACCAGAGCCCTTCTTGTTCTCAAGTCTACCTTGGAAGAGAATATGTAAAATCAAGACAGTGATAATGGTGCAGTGAATTTATTCTCTATTTTAGGTTTCCATGGTAGTTCCTCCTGAAATTCAGCACATTTCCTTTGAACTATAAAGCACTTTATGGGTCTGGACCACGGCCGTTATGGATAGATTCCTTCACTTGTCACATCAAGTTATGATTTGACAATTGAGACCAGCTAATGCCTTACTGAACATCAGGTTGCAGGGCATTTTCAGAGAGGTCTTGGGTCCTTTTCACAGCAATTCAGCATGGAAGATGCTACTGTTACATTTAATTATAACAGCACCCAGTTCTGATTCAGCACTTTATAGCAACTGAGCTCACATGAACAGTTTAATTGTCTCCATTTTAAGGATGAGGAAAACAAGGTGTAGGATGCAGACTAGTGACAGACAAGAGCACTAGCAAAGCCTTGGATTTTTGAATGCTTAGTCAGTTTACTGCAAGGAAGCTGCACTGACCTGTTTTGCTTTTTGTATTTGTACTCTGGGAGACTTACAAAGAGCAGTATATGCCACAATTACACTACAAGCATTTTGCATTCCTTTGAATCATTGGGAATTGACTACAGTTTAGCAACGATACTGGTTCTAATGAATAAAGAAATCTCTGGTCTGATCAAAGAGGGAAAGACTGGAGTGACCTGAGGCAATATTAATGACTTGGTTCCCTCAAATGCCACTAATCTAGTCTGATTCAGAAGGTGTCTCTCCATGATGTCACCAGACTTGTCACCTGAGGTTTATTGAGGCCTTATTTTAACAGACAGTAATAACTGAAGACCTACCGTTGCTTAAAGTCCGCATAAAGGATTCTGCTTGGAAACCCCTTCCTACAAATCCGGATGCCTTCTAGAACCCCATTGCACCGCAGCTGATGCATCACCAAGTAATGATCCATTTCACCTTAAACAAAATACATCCATCATGACTCTCCTTTTCTTCCAAAGAATCTCCATATGTACTAGCATTCCTAATGACCACCTTTTTTTGGATAAAATTCAAAGAGTTCTTGATTAAAGATGCAGGAAGTGAAGACAGAACATGCCTTCAATTCATACAAGTTGCAGAGAGCTGCTTCAGTGAGCTGAGCTTTACTAAGAATGTTAGGGCTGGCAGTGCTTGTGAATCACCAATGCCCAAAACGCATAAGACCACATTACTAAAAAATGTCAGAAGAGTGCTTTAGGAGACCAGCTGAAAAATCTTCAACAGCATCAGCATCCTCATTGGATGTAGGTAGAGGTGGTATAATGTAGAGTGCAGTACCGTCTAGACAATCAGCTCTTCACGTTATGTTAGATTTTACTTTGGATCTGCCATGCAAGAATTGACTATACTCAAATTTTATTAGATTTGACAGCTAGATAGATTCCAACACAGGAGTGGGTAAGCAGCTTGCTTAAAGCTCTCAGTCTTCCTGTAGAGGGCAGTTGATTAAAATTGGAAGAATTATCTTTCTCCTCCTAAAATATCTATTGGATATAATAATCAACCGTATTTCTAAGTATTTCTATTCTGTAATAGAAATACTGTAACTGTATTTCTATTCCCAAGTATTATAAACAAAGTACAACTGGCAGAATAAAACCCTCATGGAATCACTGTGATGCAGAAATTTCCATCAGCTGCTAGAGACATTAATTAGTACATAACGGTCCACACCCTTAATTTTATCTTTTCAGTGTAATCGATAAAGGTGTACGCAAAGGAATTATTAGAATAGTCAAGCATAAGCCACCTAAAACCAGCTAAAAATCAGAAGATGTCCAGTTTCTCTTCCTTCACTTCACCATCCTTAATTTAGCTCACACAGTACTACTTTTTCTTAAATGGCAAAAGTCAAGATTCCCTCTGAGTCACCTCTGTCAAAACAATGAACTGAACATTAAAATGACAGCCGAATCTGGCAAAATCATTCATTCAAATATGGTCTTCTATTTTAGTAGGCTTCCTTGACTCTCCCCTTACTCCTCGACTGTCAAGACCCTGGTGGGATTCCTCTTTCTTCACTTCAGTATATGAAGTGTGGACATTTCCATTTGGGCTTCATTTATAGTCAGTGGAGCTGACTTTTAGGATGTGATTCATCTCATCCTAAGATAGATGTATAAAAGGGGCCAGATGAGTCACACCTTAAAATGTCAGCTTCTCTCCACTGAATATAAAGTGAGTTTAGATGAATAGCTGAAATGTGAATGACATACAAATCTGTGCTGCTTAAATCCTGCTTGTGGTCTTCACGGTTATACAGAGAGACATAAACAAGAAAGGTAAGAAACGTTCTGAAATTGGTCTTTTGTTTCCTGAGCAGATTATACAGATGCTAAGCTCCTGTCTCTTGGTACTTCTGTTGTATCTGCTACATTCTACCACTGTTTGCCTTATCATTCTTACCAGTATCAGACCTCATAACAATCGGACTCTTAAAACCCACACAGGCAAGTGTCTCCCCAGGTACTTTAATTTAATGGCCACATGAAAATACCCCCAAACTTGACTATTCTCAGAGACTAAACTCCTTGTGAGAGTTTAATATTTAATTAAATAAATTAAAAAAATAACTTTATATCAAAATGCTTTCCAACTGCTAGCAGCACACAGCAGCTTGTACACAGAATTCTACAAACTATATATGATTTCTTTGACAGTCCTTCAGCTCAGAGAATCAGATCCTAACACTGAATATTTACAAACTGGTAAGTGGTCTTGGGCTGAACTTTAAGGACACAGTGGTTTGTTAGGGATTTGCTAATGCTGTTACCCCCAACAGACAATTTCATCAGCTGTAATCAGCCCTATCTTTATAATCTTCAGCTCTGTACACACATCAAGCAAAGATGGGTAAATTTTGTGGACCGTGTAATGCTCAAAATTTTACAGTCACGATAAGCAATACAAAGTTTACGTGGGCACAGTCCGGCAGGCCAACCCCCACAAGAACTTCACATGGAAAGGGAGATGTTCTGGAAGAAGTTGGCGTGGAAGATAAGCAGGCCAAGTCCCATCAGTCTCCTGTCTTTAAAGTATAATGATTGACTTACCAGGTGTCTTGGTCTCATTAGGAATCAGGCAACGCACAAAGTGAGGATGAGTACTTCTCAGATTAGTCATCAACTTGTTTAGATTTTCCTGTGATAGAACAGAACATGGGTTTTGTTTGAGCTACAAAGCTTTTGCTTTCTTATTCAAATGTCAAAGAGTTATAGAATCACAGAATGGTTTGGATTGGAAGGGGTCTTTGAAGATCGAGTCCAACACTGCCATGGGCAAGGATTTCTTTTACTAGATCAGGTTGCTCCAAGTCCCATCCAGCCTGACCATGAACACTTCCAATGACTGGGCATTCACAACTTCTCTGGGCAACTTTTTCCAGTGTCTCACCAGCCTCATACTAAAAAAATTTCTTCCTTATTTCCAACCTAAACCTACCCTCTTTCAGTTTAAAACCATTGCCTCTTTTCCTGTCACTACAGGCCCTGGTAAAAAGACGTTCCTCATCTTTCTGATAAACCCCTTTTATATATTGAAAGGATGCAATAAGGTGTCCCTGGAGCCTTCTCTTCCCCAGGACGAACAAGCCCAACTCTCTCAGCCTTTCTTCATAGGAGAGGTGTTCCAGCCCTCAGATCATTTTTGTGGAAGCATGGCTCATTTAAAGGGAAATTCACATACCCTGAACACAGCAGACACTGTCTGGAAAGAGCTCCCCTTCTTCTTTGCACCTTTCTTGCCACCACCACTATCACCTTGGAAGAAGCAGACAGGAGTTGAACAGTTAGAATAAGCAGTATGTTTTGTAGGCCTCACCTTCCTTTCTTTGGTCATGGGCCAATAAAATAATTAATCTTTAATTTTAAAATTACTGCTGCATGAGAGTTTTAGTGAACTGCTGCTCTCTGGTGGTTGATCAGTGTATGGTATATTTTGTCTTGATGCATGATTTAGATTGCATCATAATGAATATGGTTTTGGTGGTATGGAACATCGTGGCCTGACATAAGTTTCATAACAGTGTTCTCTGTGCTACTAGTCACGTTGCTTTTACTTTGCTATAGACATAGCCCCATTTTTTATTTAATTAGGTGAAAGGCCACAAGAATGTGGCTCATCCATGGACATTCATTTATCAGTGCAGTGAAGTCTTCTTTAGAAAAATATCCTAATCCAATGTTCCAGCTGAAGAATAAGGATCTATTCCGAGTTATGGCAGCCCCAAGGCAGGAAACAAATTACAGTCTCAGGAATACAAGTGCAAGCAGCTCAGTGCCTTTTCAGATTTGCTGCATTGTTGATGCCAATTAAATTGTGACTTAAATGGAGTCTTTGTGCTCTGAACTTCACACCTTATCCAAAATTTTATCCCCACAACCTTTTCTTCTCACCTTCCTTACATTGATGATACCTGCAAGGACCAGAGCTGGCTCATCCCCAGTATTTCCTAGGAGCTTGCTCAGACACGTTGTTATATCAGCCAGACTGAACTGCAGCCTATGCAGTACTCTCTTGAGCCTCAAACCCTGCTGTCCATATGCCTGATGTCTGAGTTGACTACTACTGTATACTACCTCTTCTTTTTGCCCAGCATCCAGGCTGCCAGAACATTGGCTTTTTTGTAGAAATCTGTGTGGCCATTTTTGGTAAGGCAGACTGTCCAACTTGATGGTCTTCAGTCACTAAAAAGGCAAGAGATTGAACTGCTCTCTGATGCCCTTAGAAGACTTCTAAATTATATTCTGTCACCTTCATTTTCTCTTGCAACACCAGGACTGCTCATCTGGATATGAAGTAGTTCCATGGTCTCCTTTTAGTTCTTCCAGTTAACCCAAGAAACAAAACTCTGCCCCCAAAGACTATAAAGTGCTCGCACTTTGCACGTATATTTGCACCTGTCTAGAGGATGACTAAGCATGCACATGATTTGCAACACAGTCAGGAAACATACACCTCCTGTCACTTTGTTTTGGACTTACTGAGATTTACTTCTCTGCACCACATGAATGTGGTGTTTTCAGCAGTTCTGCATGTTGGTATCTTAGTTTTGGCATATCTGGGTGTACACTAGAACAAAGTCACATTAGGGGATGATAGAGAGTCTAGAGTATACCACAGAGAGGAGAAAAGACTTTAGTTAATTCTTGCCTTATTGATCACAATTGAAAAAGCACTTACTTGTTTCTGCACCAGCATAGTTAGAGAAAAGGAAGGACAGAAGCTTCAAGGATGATTTCTGGTACAGCCCCACAACAGTTTCGTTCAAGGGATCCTTGTTCTTGTCAAGCCAGCCAGAGATGTTGTACTCCACTGTGCCAGCATAGTGCATCAGTGAAAAGTGGGCCTCAGCCTTGCCTTTGACAGGCTTGGGCTTCTGGAAGTTGTTGGACTTGCCCAGATGCTGGTCATAAAGCTTGTTCTTGCAAGAGGTGTCAGTTGCCTTGGGGAACATGCACTCCTCTTCCAGGATGGAGAAAATGCCCATGGGCTGGGAGAAGTATGAATGAATGAAGAAAGTAGGGAGAGGAAAAGTAAATAAAATATCACCTTGCATGTGATTTGTGGCTTGTTTCAGTGACCATAATTTGAATTGCACAAGTTCTTAATACATCACTAGTTACTATAATAATCAGGCAAACTATAATTAGTCTGTGTTGCTCAAGCTACTCCCCATTAACATAGCAACTTGACAATACTCTTTACATGCATCTTTGAATGAAAAGCTATATATATGTATTATAATAAATTGTTTCAACCATCTTTACCCTACATTGTTAAGAAGTAGGTTCCAGTGTCCTGTTTGCGGGACTGATGCTGTTGTGTACGTTTGTTACAAGCCATCAGGTTGCAATTGTCAGCCTGAACTTAATTTGATGGCTCCTCAGGAACATGATAGATAACTAATATATAAGAACTCCTGTCTCCAGTGAATGTGCATGATGGATCAGATTTTCTTCACCTTATATGGAGTGTAAATGGCAATAATCTGGCACTTCAGCATACCCATAGACTTTTAATTTGTCTCAATTTAAAATTGGAAGTATTTCTATACAGAGATGTAGGCACATTCTCAGTGACATCAGATCTTTCATCTGAGCTAGAGTAGGTATCTTCTGATAGTGCAGATGATTTTTTCTGATTTTGCTGGAAACACTGACATGACCTGCAATTCATTTGCCTAGAGAGAATTCGAAGATTTCCTTCTTTGTATGAACCTTTTTTTTAAAAAAATGTAATAAGATGCCATTAGATGCTTATATCTGATTTGAGCTAGATAGCTGCCAGAGCTACAATCAGGGATCCTCCAGAGCAGCAGCAACCACAGGATGGAATGCCGTGTTTTGAATGAACATTTTGCTCTCTTGGTGTGGTTGATGTGTGAGAGCTCTGGGGTTAGCATTCATCTTGCCTAACTGTAGGTATCTATAAAACAGAATCTAGATCTGAGTTAGCTGTCCAGATTGCTCTTTTGTAATGGAAGCATTATAAAGAATCACTAACAGAACATACTTTATAAGGAGATGATTTGCATCCTAGAAGTGTCTACTTCTTTCCTGTCATTACAAAAGAGACTACAGTGTTAGATCAGCATAGGTGTCCTGATTCCTCTGGCTCTAATACTTTGTATTGCATAGTTATGGGACACAAAACGTGTTGACGCTGAACAGTAAATGTGGACTTTGGGTACTAAATATTGAAACAGGCAACAGGCACTAGCTGTGAATGGTAGCGCTGCCTGTAGATGCTGCTATGTGGTGGGAAGCATGGGTGGTCAGCAAGAAATGTGAGGCTCGTGGGCAAAGGCATAACCCATGGGTTTATATTAAGTAGCGACCATGCATGTGAGATGGCTGAATCAGTCATTGGGCACTAGGCATGAATGATAGTGATGGGAGAAGATACCTGTATGCTCCTGAGAAGGAAGATGTTGGGTATGTACATACTGGATTTGCATGTAATGTGTAAGTAAGTGCTGTGCACAACCACTGCACGCTGGTTTGTAATGTAGTAGCGAGGGTAAGATCCCCAATGCAGTAGCAGTGGGCAGTGACAGATGGGCCAGAAGTGTTATGTTGCTAGAATCAAGAACTTAATTCTATCCGTTACTACAAGGAGTAGGACTTGAGGTTCGCCGTACTGTTAAAGGCAGTCTTGTTAAAGGCACCAAATTAACATCATGTACCCCCTCTCCCTTCCACCCCAGCCATGTTGTTCAGGAAATCATTGTTTGTGCAGAGGCAGCCTGTCATTTCAAAAGCTTTGGTTTTAGAAACTGCCTCTTCTTATGTGACAGGGTGATTCAACAGTAATGTATCAATTTATTAAGAATGACTGGACTAAAATAAATGACTACACAAGAAATGTGCTCTCCTTAAAAGAATAAATTTCTTCTACCTTCTCAATGAGCTCAATGCAGGCAGCCAGGTCCATCCCAAAATCAATGAACTCCCATTCAATTCCTTCCTTCTTGTATTCCTCCTGCTCCAGCACAAACATGTGGTGGTTGAAAAACTGTTGCAGCTTCTCATTGGTGAAGTTGATGCACAGCTGCTCCAAGCTGTTGAACTGCAAATTCAAAATGTAAAAAAAATGCCAGTTCGTTTGGAAAAGTCATCAATGGGCAAGCATACCTACTGTAACTCACATCAAAAATTTCAAAACCAGCAATGTCCAGGACACCAATGAAATGCTGTCTGGGCTGCTTTGTATCCAGCTGTTGGTTGATTCGAATAACCATCCATAGGAACATCTTCTCATAGACTGATTTAGCCAATGCACCCACTGAATTGTACACCTGTAAGAAACACAGCCATGGCAGTAATGAAAGTTGAGTTAGCTTTAAAGTTGAAAGAACTGTCTGAACAAATGAGAAGCTGATCAGCTGCCTATGTACCTGTTGGACATTTTGTCCTTTAGTCACATATTCATTCCCAACTTTCACCCTGGGATAGCATAAAGCCTTCAGCAGATCGGCAGAATTGAGACCCATCAGGTATCCAGCTTTGTCAGCCACTAGGATTAGAGACAGCAAACGAGTTCAAAAGAGACAGAGTAAGGTGTCCAGGTCCTCTAGGATGTTTCTGTTGCAAGGAGCCTACTTTCGGTGCTACTCACATGCACCTTTTATCAAGGCAAGCTCCTCTTCAGGCCCATGGAGAATGTTTTCTCCCTGACACAAGCAATGTCTCAGCTGCAGCGCGCTCCAGTTCCACACATGGAGGGCTGCAGCAATGCTTCATCTTTACATCTCTGTTTCCTTGCAGAGTATAAATTAAATCATTGACTTTGTGGAACTTGCAAAAACCTTAAAAAATTTAGTTTCTGGAAGGGAAAATCATACTCAAAATGTTGGGCACTTTATGAGATGAGGTTGCTAACTTGTCTCCTGGTTCAGTTCACAAGCAAACTCTGCAGTCAATGCTACCTTCTGTGCTGTCTGGCTCTGCCTGCTCCTCCCGCTGCTTCTGTTTGAACTTCATGTTCCCGTAATGCATGACGGCTCCCGTCAGCTTGTACATCCCCACTTTCTCATCGGGGCTGAAACCCAGGATGTCCACAGCGTTCTGCAGAGGCAAGTCGGGGAAGGTCAGAGAAGCCCAAGGGCTGAAGCACAAGATGCTGTTAATGGACACGTGTACTGCGATGGGAAGCTGGGGATTCCCATTGCTGCCCGCACCAAGTGTGTGCTGCACTGTCTGGCGCTTGGCAGCCCTGGGCCAGCCAAGCTTCCGTGGCTGCAGCTGGTCTGACTGCAAGGGCTGCCCCACGGGTGCTCTGCTGTACTCACATCTGTGGCCAGCAGCTCCTCGCCGTCATCAATACTGGCAACAGTGACTTCTCCTTGGCTCACGTAGGGGAAGTCGTAGGGGTTGGTGGAGATAAGGAGGAGATCTGCAGGTATACAGGGCACCTTTGGTGGCACTGGGGCAGGTCACAGTGGAAGGAGAAACCACTCACTGAGCCAATCCCAGCACCACTGGCACTCACCAATGAGCTCTGGCTTCTTGTTGGACATTATCTGGTAAAAAATATGATAGCTCCTTTCACTGGCCAGCTGGAAAGTCACTCTGGATTTCTCCAGAAGATCTAACCGAAAGAGAGATGCTGTTAGCCTCCTGGTAAACTTGAGATCATAAATGCACGAATTCTCATGCACTGACTTGCTCCAACTCACAGGTTTCGATATCCGCAGAGGCCAGCTTGCCAGTTGTTCCAAAGTGAATCCGGATGAATTTTCCCTATCAAGCAGTACAGATCAAACCATTGGTTATAAAGATCAATAAATGAGACATATTAGATGTCTGCATTCCAAAAAATCTGAAATGAACTCACAAAACGTGAAGAGTTGTCGTTCCTCACAGTCTTGGCATTGCCAAAGGCCTCCAGCAGCGGGTTGGCCTGGATGATCTGATCCTCCAGAGTTCCCTAGTTACAGGAGAAAAAGCTTTTTAACAAACCTCACTACTGTTTAATAACAAATATTGCAAAGGAGGTATTACAAACAGATCATTTTTACACCTCATATGTTATTTTAATCTAAAATTTAGCAGAGTTTTTAAGCACTCTTCAGCCATCACTCATGAATATTGCCATTAGTTTCAAAAGGAAGAGTGCTGAAAGGCAGATCTATACTTTGTTTCCTTCTTGTAACTATCATATATAGTGCATCATAGAATCATAGAATAGTTAGGGTTGGAAGGGACCATTAAAGGTCACCTAGTCCAACCCCCCTGCCATGAGCAGGGCCATCGTCAACTCGAGCAGGTTGCTCAGAGCCCCGTCCAACCTGACCTGGAATGTTTCCAGGGATGGAGCATCTACCACCTCTCTTGGCAACATCTTCCAGTACCTTACTACCCTTATTGTGAATAATTTCTTCCTTATATCCAGTCTAAATCTACCGTCTTTTAGTTTAAAACCATCACCCCTGTCCTATCACTACAGGCCCGGCTAAAAAGTCTGTCCCCATCTTTCTTATAGGCCCCCTTTAAGTACTGGCAGGCTGCAATAAGGTCTCCCCGTTCTCTTCTCTTATCTTCCTCAGGCTGAACAACCCCAACTCTCTCAGCCTGTCCTCATAGGAGAGCTGATCCAACCCTCTGATCATTTTTGTGGCCTCCTCTGGCCCCGCTCCAGCAGGTCCATGTCTCCGCTGTGCCGAGGGCTCCAGAGCTGGACGCAGCCCTGCAGGGGGGTCTCCCCAGAGCAGGGCAGAGGGGCAGAACCCCCTCCCTCGCCCTGCTGGCCACGCGGCTTTGGGGGCAGCCCAGGATATGGTTGGCCTTCTGGGCTGCGAGCATGTTTCATAGATGAGAGGCACAGCTTCACTTGCTGCATCTTTGTATGTAACGTTCAATTCAGCCTCTTGTAATAGAGAGGGAGCGCCATTCCCAACACTGTCTGCAGATGGCACAATGGTTTTAAATTAGTTTTTATTAGTCCATCGTGAAGATGGACCCTATAAAATTAAGGCAACACAGTAGCATATGAAGCTCTATGTAATTAAAAAAAAAATCCCAAATCCCTAGATTAATGCCCTCTCACATATATCTTTCGTCTTTCTAAATGAACTTCCTTGTTTAAGAGAAGAGATGTGTGTGTCAGTGCAGCTGACTATACCATCACCAAACCTCTTTTTTGTGCATAGCTGTGACTGGGGAACTCACAAGGGAGCATTATGCCTGGAGAGCAGCATGGAAGAAGACATGGCACTTCTTTACACAAGTTCGTTCCGGAGTCCTTGTCTACAGGCTGTGTGACAAAGTGCTGGAGGCTGAGAAAGTATTCTGGGGAAATGCTGTTACATGTTTCCCTTATTCACATACTCTTACCTGGCATCTGATTTCAGTCTGCATCTGAGATAGGATGCTGGGCTAGACAGAACTATAACTTGAGTGTTTTATTTAATGTTCTTATGAAGTAGCACATACTACTGTTACAGAGATTGTGAATACTAAAAAAATAGAGTATTCTGTGAATAAACTTGGAAGAAGGCAAAACAGGCTGTTGTCCGTCTGAGAGCCAGGTGATATTCCTTACATCAAACATAGTCAGTATGTCTCTCAGCTGTCTTAAAGTTTTTCTGAGATCAGTCCTGGCATAGTAAGCAGCTGGCGAAAGCTAAGCCCAAGAGATTCTGAAATGGTGCTGATGGAACGAGTGCTTGTGATGAACTTGCCTTGACCATAACAACCCATCAATCACAGACACCTGCCTCTGAGTGCAAAAAGAATATTCAGCCTTGGAATCTCCTTAGGTCCTGCTGTGCCCTTGGGTACCCAAATAACACGCTGACACGTGTCACCCACTTTGATGCACATACCATCTCACAGACTGTGGTGACAGACACTTGTGCCACACGGATGTTTGTGGTTGTTCTCTGCTAGGGAATGAAGCCCACCCCTTGCAAACGCACCAGTAAGCTCAGATTGCAGCAGCTGGGCTGCTCAGCAGAAAGGGGCATCAGGGCACGTGCTTTCTTCCCTGGAAAGATCTTTGAGGTTCCTTTCTAACTTTCAGACAGGTGGTCCCAGCTGTCCCAGATCTGTCCCTTTTCTTATGCTGCCCCTCAGGACTGTTACGTTGACCACAGGCAGGAGAACAAGCCAGTGGAAACTACTAACTGATGCAACTGAAATGACTCTCAGCCACTCTGGAGTCGAGAGTTCCTGCACTTTCCCTGTCAATGGGAATGCACCAAGGAATAGGAATGGCACAATCATGTGCCAAGTGAGAACCAACTGCTCTTGCTACACATGCAGCCGCTCCGGTGCTCTGGGTGTGGCTGATCTCATAGGATGCTGATGGACAGGTACACAGACAGGTACACAGACAGGCAGCCAGCACAGAGAAAGCTGCTGTCTTACATTATCTTCCACTCCCTGGTGAAGACTTGCCTTGTGTAAATGTAGACTGGAGCGAAACTGAGGTTTGGGCCTTCCTACAGCAAGAAAATTTTTTTTTTTAAGTAGAGTTCCACTAGTGTTCAGAGGGATGGAGGCCAGGTAGCAGGGGTAAAAGAGCTTAGGTGTGCTTGGACCCTGCGTCCTGACTGCCTCCTCAGTTGTGCTACACTTGCTGCCTTTTGATAGTCCTGCAACCCCAAAATACCCATTGTTTCTGCGCTGCAAGTGCGGTCTTGGGCAAACAGTAGAAGGGGGAGCCAATGACCTACCTGCATTTTGCCAGGCTGCTGGTCTTTCTTCTTCTCACCAGTAACTGCAATTGTTGCAAAGTACTGGATGACACGCTTTGTATTCACAGTCTTCCCAGCACCGGATTCTCCACTGTTGAAATGAAAATATTAATTGCTACAGGAAACAGGAAACATTTTTACTTCTTTGTCAGCTTTGTCACACATACCAAAATATACTCACGTGATAAGGATTGACTGATTGTTACGATCTGAAAAAGAAGTCACAGAAAGAACTGTTCAAATGAGATGTGGAGGGCTTCTGTTCCTCAGACATAACTAACTGACTTCAAGGGAAAGAACTATATTGTAATAGTATTTATCACTTTGTAACCAGATGAGGTAAACTCTGTATTAGTCCGTATGTGGATTTTTTTGTGCACAGAGGGATGGAGCAGCCCAAAATTTAATTCCAAGCTGTGGTTCTTTATAAGGCTTCCCATTTACTGTTTGCTTTCTTTTATGTGTAGACCTTGGCGTAAACCTAGTTTAATTGGGATCAGATTCTCTGCTGTATTCTTTCTTTACTGTTCCTTTACATTCCTTACTAGGACAGTGGGCACAAAGCCATATATCTACCTACTGCCTTTCCTTTATTAACTGACAGCACAGAGGTCATAAAGATGCCACAGGCAGTCTAATCTCAAGTTGTGCCATAGGACTACAGGAGCTGTTGCCACTGAGTAGAACAGCACCTAAGATGTCTGAACTGTCAAGTGTTCCTTGACCAAGCAGCCGGCCCTGCGGATATCAGGGTTTCCCATTTTTGCCAAATGACTCACCAGTCAGCATGAACTGATAGGCGTTGTCAGAGATGGAGAAGATGTGTGGAGGGGCCTCCTGGCGCTTCTTGCCTCGGTAGCCAGCCACCACCTCCGGGTTGTACACCGGCAGCCACTTGTAGGGGTTGACAGTGACGCAGAAGAGACCCGAGTAGGTCTGCGAGGAAGGGAGACAGCACGTTGGCTTCCACTTAGCCTGCCAGAGCAGGTCCTCCCAGCTGCCCAAAGGAAGATGCTGCTGGTACTTACGTAGATCATCCAGGCTGCATAACGCTCTTTGAGGTTGTACAGCACAGCGGGTTCGTGGAGGTGGGTCATCATGGCCATGTCCTCAATTTTATCAAATTTTGGAGGATTCATGGGAAAGACTTCATCGTCCTTCACAGTCACAGTCTGACAAAACCAGAAGGGAACAACAGGAGAAAAAATCTGAGCCAGGGAACTTCTTGAACTGGGTGATCATGTATGAGTAACATTTGGTATCACTTACTGTATCATCATGTGTTTTAACTGTGACTTTGCCACCTTCTCTACTCTGTATGGTACCTTTCACATACATTTGCTTTTCATCCACTACAAAACAGGCTGCCTTAGCATCAAATGGGCGATTCTGGGCTTCAATTCTCTCCTTCTCAGGCTTCCGTAAATAGGGAGCAGCTTCTCCAAAGATTGCCATCTCTGCATCTGAACTCATGTCTGGAGTTGCTCTGGTGGAATTAAAAAAGTTTCAGAGAGCCTGTGCATTTGTAATTTATATTTATCCAGAAAGTGGTCACGCTCAATGACTAAAAGGAAGAAGAGGACTAATCACATCAGGCACTTAACTTCTGCCTCAACTTTAAATATCCACTGAGGAAGTAATAATAAAGTAAGTTCCTTTTGTAGACAGAGGGGTATTGTCTTTGAAGACATTCCGCTTAAACGAGATGCCTGTGTGCCCAAGTGAGGGCAGAGAGAATATTGAGCTAGAAGTGTTCAAAAGCCTCTCCTGCTGTATCTTCACCTGCTAGTCACACAACTGCACAGCCACATACTTCTCAAAGCCACGTACACATGGCCACTTAGATTGTTTCAGCAGACATCTAAAAATTTAGGCACGAGTAGGATCCATAAGTTAAGCAGATTGGCTCTCACACATAATTTCTAAGTGGAGGTATTCTTGGCACTCTTTTGTTTTCTCTGTTTTAATACCAAGCAGGGAAAGTTCAACTAGTTTCTGTGTACACCAAGCACTGGAACAAATCATGAGGGTCAATCATCAACTACTTAAAGCCAAGACTGTTTATCATATGAACCAAATATAAAACATCTTTTCAGATCTGTGGCAAAATTATTTAATAAAGGAATATAATGAATATTGAAGGTAATAATTAATAGCATAGTATTGTCAAGGTAAATAAGTACTTGATATAACATTTCAAAGAATTTAAATTACAAAGTACCTTTTAGTTTTAAACATATTATATAGAGTAATATTGGTTACAAGTAATTAAGAGACAATTTATGTGTACCAATATGTATCAGACATTCAGTTAGGGATTTGTCTAGGAGCAATATTTCAGAAAACTGCTTTATGCCCAGTTTTATTTTACATTTTTAGCAATATCTAGTAAAAATTCTGTAACACAAATAGATGCTATTGGTTGCTACAGTCAGAAGGACTGGTGTGGATAATTCAAGAACATCTAGAAATAACACAGGCAGAAATAATGTAGGCAGAAACTGGCATAAACAGAATGTTCTTTCCCAGGCAAGCTAATATACAGACTAGCAAAAAAAAAAAAAAAATTCTAAACTCCTGCTACTTCATTGGCTGTCTGATGCACTGTGGTACTAAAACAGATAAAAGGACAGACTTGAACAACTCAGATGTATACTTCCAAGGCATTCCAGTACTGAAACGATCAACATGGAGTGGCTTTATGTGCAAGAAATTGATGAAAGGAGTCTGAAGGCATTTGTAATGCTGTTTTTGGACACATTACTGTATAAGTGCTGAACTCTCTCAGCAAAACCTGTCTGCTATGGGATATACACCTTGCAGGACTTTGAGGGACTACATCTCTCAAGAGCCTTTAATACCCAGGAATTTCAAAGCACAGAATCTAGAACCTTTAACTTACTTTGGAAGTATTATTCTATGTATATAGAGCTCAGCGTTTTTGCCTATGTGATCCTGCCTCTGAGTGGCTCAAGGGAAGCAAAGAAAGTGAGAAATTATTTCAGTGTCCACTAAAAGGTTAAGCAGAACATCAGAAAATGCCAATAGGTTGTCAGAAAATTTCTTGAGGGGCACAGTTGGAATGTCTTTGATAGGAAATAGAGTAAAATTTAGATCTTGACACATTCACAAACAGAGGAGGAGGCGTACTCTGGGAGAATAACCTGTACTTCCATCCCCTTCAGCTCCAGTTTCAGTGAGCATTTTTTGGCATTAGGATGGAAGACGCATGTGTGGAGGGTTTCTTCTGTTGCTCCTGTGAACTCTCCCAGTCACTCAGTCACTAACCTTCCCCAGAAAACCTAGAAGGGGATGGTGCATATTAAGTTCTCTTGAAGAACTCTTGTGAAGGTGGCTCTTTTTGAACGTAAACAGATCTGTCTATCAGACAGGAGGCAAGATTGCCCTGAACTTTGTTCTGGTTTCAGAACCTGTGCGCTAAGTCAAAGTCAGCATATAATGTTCTAGACCTTACCCCAGAGGAAACTTAGATGCTTCTTGAATTGTACTTTGAGCCTCCTCTCTGAACACAGCCTCAGTTTCAGGCTTCCAGCAGTTGTGCAGATGGCAGGAGGTGAATTTTAATCATCTATAAATCCGGAATCCCAGGTTACACCACAATAAGACATTACTGTTACTGTCTTTCATGTCCTCTTGGCTAAGCTTGAGTATCTGTCAGTTTTCTTCCCCAATAAATGGAGTATTTCCTACCAAGAACTGTGAATATGCTCATACTGATTAAAATAGCATATACCCTTTTCAGTGAACCTGGTTCTAGAACATGGTCTTTTGCTACCTGCCCTTGCCTTTTTCTGGGTGAGCTTCACTCATTGCTTAGGATCAGTTAGTAAAATCTCATGCTATTTGTTAAACCCTTACCTTCAGAGAGCCCAGGAGGAGATCTGCTTTCAGTATCTGTGTGGAAGAATTAAAGAAAGGACGGAGAAAGTTAAATCAAAAACAATCCATTGTCTTGAGCATATGCTATATCAAACATTTATAGAGCTTGTGTAGTCTCTCCCAACAGTTCAACTGTACACAGAGCCTTACAAATCTTGACCTAGAGACAAACCCCACAGAAAATCTTATGTTCGTCCCCACATTACTATGATCTGCTGAAAACAAATCTAATGGCTAGGAAAAGATCAGCTACATTACATACATTTTCTCAATCAATTTCAACTGCCTTCCGAGTTAGTTTTCCTATGCCTTTCATAGGACTTGGAGGAAGCAGTTTGTAGAAGGCCCCTCCAAGGTATAGTGTGGCATGGCTCTTCTGCTTCTGCTTGTACCACCACGTTGGAGTGGTTTGGTTTGTATAACCTTGACATTGCATGTAAAGTATCACCTGGAACATTAGAAGTGGGGAATGAGAGAAAAATGCACCTACATATTCCACCTCTTTGCAGAGCTGTGGAGATGTCATGGTCAGAGTATGAAGCAAACAGATGGGACTTACCGTGAGATGCTGAGGTAACAAAGAATAAGGTTGCCTTCAGCTGTGGCTCTTTATATGTAAGCTCCTGCCCACACGGCATTCAAGTGCTCTATTTTTGGTCAATAATAATTTACTCTTCAGTTGTAAACGTGTTGAAGCTCTGATCTCCTTGCTAATTACTTAGAGACAAGATTGGTTTAAGGTTGTATGGAGTCAGCTGCAACCTGTTCTTTTCACATTGCTCTCTGCCAGGATGGAGGATGGAGGAACCCAAAGACCGCTCTGATAATGCCAAATAAGGCAACACTTGGCTCCTGACTTCAAAAGCCTGCTTTAACCAACAAATTTTTTTTTTTCTAATTGTGCACAATTATTTATTTTATGGACTATGTTTTTAACGGATCCTATCCTATCCTCTCTATCTACACATGCTGATAGAGAAGGAGGAAGACTTAGTGAGGCAGAACTTTTCTTTTCCTCACTAAATTTCTTTATACACTGTACGGGGTGCTGACAAGCCTGAAACCAGTGTCAGGCTTGGGACAGAGTAAGATAACTGCCAGCTTATGGACCACAAGACAGACATGCAGTCCTGGCCTGTTCATTTGCAATACCTGAGGCCTGCAGTTATACTCAGGGTCTCACCCGGAAGGAAGGGGCCTGGCTTCTGTGCCACTGCATTATAGAATCATAGAATCATAGAATAATTAAGGTAGGAAAAGACCTTTAGGATCAAGTCCAACCGTCAACCCAACACC
>NW_010536868.1:26113-27456 GCF_000687285.1 Phaethon lepturus | reverse complement strand
TGAATGGCGTTAAATCTGGCTGGTGGCCGGTGAGAAACAGTGTTCCCCAAGAAGCAAGAGGTGCTTTATTTTTTTGGTGTCTCCATACAGTGTTGAGCTCATATTCCTGTGCAGATAATCCCCATTTTGTTCCTGCCTGGGCCATTGTTAGAAATTTTTGTGTCTTCCCCCTTTCCATCAGCAATTCTAGACAACTTGGGACTTTCTGTGGGTTTTGTTGCTGCCTGCAGAGCTCTGATGGTGGAAGACGCTTCTCTGTTGTTTTGCACAGATGTTGCTGTTGTTCCTATGTATGTTAATTATATTTCAAGATTGCTACCTCAGTGAAAAAGCATATGAAGTGGTCGGGTGGGCTAAGCGGTGGGCATGGGGTGGGCTCAGGGTGAATGTGGGGCCACCTCAGCCACATGGGTGCAAGTAAAGTGAGTGGCAAAGCTTTCAGCTGGGCTTGTAGGTTGGTGAGAAGGGAAGGTGGCTTAGGTTGAGGGGTGTTTGGGAGGCCCATGCCCCACAGCTGCTGGTGATCAGGAGGGCAGCTTTCAAGGGCAGCTGGAGAGGTTGGGTGTGGTGGGTCTGTGGGTGGCCATAGTCCCCAGGCAGTCAGGGAGGTCTTGGGGGTGATGAGATGGGAGTGGAGAGGCCTCTGGGGCAGTAGCATGGTGCTAGGACAGCCTTGCCCCTGCTGCTGCCTGCTGGTGGAGTAACCTTGTCCAGGACCAGCTGGTGGAGTCAGGGGTTCTTCGCTATGGATGACTAGTGGGGCTGCAGCATAGGGATTTGGCAGCTGGCAAGGCATGTGAGATGCTGCGGCTGGGGACTACGAAACTTAGGGTTTTTTTTTTTATACCACATGGGTGGTCAAAATACTGTGTTGGGCTGTCACACGCAGTGGTGAATTCTCTTGGAAATGTTCACGAGTGGACACCACCCAGTGCTATCTGATCAGACCAGCTTTGGGCAGGTGTTTGGATCTAGGTGACGTCCAGAGGTCCTATGCAACCAAAATTGTTTTGTGGTTTGGAGTTACACAAAGCAGACTTGCTGCATAGCTTATGTTTTTAGTGGCATTTCTCTAATTTGAGGGCTTTCTAAATGTCACATATGCAACTTGGTTTATGGATGTTTGCAAATTATGTCATTGTTGGCAAGATGCACACTAGCACAGAGAAAAGCACACAGGAAAATAAGATTTGCCATGCTGGGTGAAGTCCTCTGGTCTGTCTAGACCACAGCTAGCTAGCTGTGTCCACTACCAGACCTTTAAAAGAACAAAAAAGAAACAAACCAAAACCTGAACAAAATCCCAAACAACAAAACTAGCAAAATAAAAAAAAAAGGGGGGG
>NW_010536868.1:2105-26082 GCF_000687285.1 Phaethon lepturus | reverse complement strand
GGTGGGGGGGGGGGCGGCGGGGAGAGGAGGTGGTGGAAAAAGCCAAAGGGCTCCATAGGGTCAGTGTGGGATATGATTATGCTCTCTTCTTCAATTCTCTTTTGCCAGAAGCAGTTGGGCACCTATTTTATTAACTGTGTTAAGTCCATTAATGTCAGACCCTTCTGAGTTTTGACATTGACTAACTTTGGCAATCATTGCTGAAGTCTTGTAACGGTTTTTACTGTTTGCTTATTTTTGTTGACTTTTTATTGGCTTATTCTACTGACTGCCCTCTTCTGTATGGGGAACAGATGGGTATCTATTAACTATCCACACATGTACCACAGAGGCTTACAACTTTTTAATAAGATAATAGATTTTTCTCATGTGCTCTTATTATTCTTTTAGGGAAACCATTCCAGTGCTTTTCAGTCTCTTTGTACTAGATCGTTTGTGTGGTATTTGAGTTCACTCTGATGATACAATTTTTAGAGATTTACAGTATATAGTATTATAAAGGAAACCACACTGATGAATTACATAATAGTATATGTGCATTCCCTGTTATCTCCAGTCCTTTGTTTTTGTTTGCTTAGATCGAGTTTGTTTTAAACAGCAACTGTACTTTGTTTCATTAAGCCATTCGTATGGGAACTGGAGTCTCTTTCCTTGTTTGATAACTGTGAATTTATAATCTTTAATAGGCTGTAAAAAGCTTAAATTTTCACTCCAAGGAGCCTTCAGTACTGTCAGAAAGAATTAAAGAGTAGGAATGTCTTGCCCATTTGGATGTCATTTCTCTTGTTGCTTTCTGGAGATAGTTAAGATTAATATTAATTCTGCTACAGTATGCATACACTTCTATTTTCATAATTAATTTCTGGACTGTGACTCTCTTAAATACATTGCCATGTGTTTGTTGTTGACTTTCATTGTATGCCCTGCGTATAGGATAAGTAATCCAAATTCCAGAAAGAGGAAGCATGGAATTCATAATAAAACATAGATCCACATCTGCTTCTTTGGTAATGAAAATTGTATGGCATAAAGCATAAAAATCCTGAAGTTGTTTGAGTTTTAATTCACTGTAGTTACTACCTGGAATCTAGACTCTCTCTCCCTCCCACGCATATGCGTCGTTCCTTTCCAGATATGCTAATTGCTGTAGGGGGTGGTAGGGAGGATCAAAACTGACAGCAACATAAGTTTGTGCATCTATATGTGGTAATAAGAAACCACAGACTTATTTTACCAAAGTAGCTCTGAACTTACTTCATATTTGGCAGTCTCGAACATTCATCTCTTGAGTTTTGTCTAGGGATTTTGCTTGTCCTAAGTAGGACTTCGAGTACCAAAAATAGAATACAGTATTTCTTTTAAAATAAAAGAGCAAAAATAATAAATTTAACCTGCTATGGGCATGAAAAGGAAGAGCCATGAGGTAAGATCATTTTAATGCCTGATTTTAGATGTGTGGTTCCCCTTTTTTCCCCCCTTACTTCTCTAAAGGTTTTTATCCTAGTCCAGATTCTGGAAAAATAAGGCAAAGTGTTTGTCAGAGATTGTTTAAAGATTATTTACAAGAAGCTGGCAAGAGCGAGCCAGGGAGGGCCATAATATTGCCACTTACCTGAGCGAAAGGGCTTTTAGTTGATGCAAGTAACCTGACGTTCAGATGTTCTTTTGACTGAAAATGCCTGCACAAGGTTTGATTTTCTGGAAGGCTGTTTTTGTTAAATGCATTTCTTAACATTTGGAGTTATTCTACTATTCTGAAAGTCTAATTTATTTAATTGCATGTCCATCAGATCCTGGGTTGTAGTGTGCCTTAAAGTGCTTTTCAGCAAATGAGGCTTTAATTGTATTTCAAAGATAGTAACAAATCTTGGCTTTACATCCGTATTGGAACCTAATATGGATTGATTAAATTGAGAAGCTGCTGTAAAATTACTTTGTCTTATTAACTGTGCTAATCACTTGGATGCGAAATACATGCAGTGCTTATCAAAGCTAAATGGTGATGTGAACCTAAATGGAAGTATGTTAAGATATAAAATTGTACATATGCTTTTTATTAGTGAATGAAACCAAGCCTTCATTTTTTTACCTTTTAGAAAAAGTTAACAAGTAGAGAGAGAAGTGCATTTCTATCCATCTCTGTTAGGGTCTGTCATGTACACTTTCCTCCCACTTAAACCTGTCTTCTCTTTTCTGTCTCATATTAAACTGTTTGTTTTTTAGAAGAATGTTAGACTTAAAAAAAAATCTTGTTCTCTTCCTCTATGTTTTTGTACTTAGTTATTCTTTTAATTTTTAAAACTACTTTTCACAATTCCTCTTTTTTCTTGTATGATATCGCTAACACTCCTGCTAATACTACACTAAGAACTGCAGTTTTTTCCTTTGTTTGTGAAATTGCCTTTGCCTTATCTTTCAAAAGTCACCATAAAATTACACTATAGTAATTCCATTGTTTCTCATTAGACGTATGTTTTCATACTGCTGCGTGTGTGTGTGGGGGGGTGTCTGTATGGGTTGTCATGTCCAATGTCAAGATTCTTCATGTGAAAGTGCACAGTTTTCCTGCCTCTTCAGCTCCCAGTCAGAGCCTTAATTTTGAAGGAGCTAGGCAATGAGTGGAACCAGTTGAACAAAACAAAATGCAAAAAATCTGCCTCTTGTCACGCAGAAGAGAATGCTACTGGCAAAACTGGGTAACCACTTTGGGCATTTGTAGTTCCATGTGTGTCAGACACTGGTGCAACTTCACAATTTTAGTAGAAGACATGTACTGCTTTTTAGTACATTGTTTAAGGTTTTTAGAACAGATTTGAATTAGGTTAGCTTCTAGCATAGGTTTTAATAATTTTAAATGTAATTTTAGATTGGTTAGTTAAAAAGAATATTATAAATAAATTTTAGATATTAATTTATTCCCCTTAGCTTTTTGCAGATTTTAATACAACATCAAGGACACTGATGTAAACTCTTGGAAGAAATACCTAAGATACAGGCTTGTTTTATGAAGCAAATTAGCCTGTCATGGAGTAGTGATGGTAACTTTTTGCTTAACAGCTGTTTGTCCGAGTATGTATACTGCTATCGCAGGAAGGTGCTAAATGCATTTGATGTGGGTCTGGGCAGTACCTTGTGCTGGCGCTTTTGATGTTTACAGCTGAAAGGGAAATACGAGTGTTTCTGAGCAATCTCCATGTTCTTCATCTTGTGCAGGGCATGAACACAATAGAGTAATGAAGGGTTTCAATTTAGCCATTTGAATAGGTAGGTAAAGTAATTGCAGGCAGCAAGCCTGCAGGATGAAAGTTGATTGGGAGGTATGTAGACTAATGGAGAGGTACTGCGATTTTTGTCGTGCAACAACGCTGTGTTTAAACAGTATTTGTTAATTGGCTGGTGTGTTTGAGGAGGAAAAATCTGCCTAGTTTTAAGATGCAGCGTTTTTCTTTCATTTGTACTTGTTGCCTAAATGAGAGCTCATTATTCAGGTTTAACAGCTGGTAATTGCATTGATGGCTCTAAGTGTTACTGAATCAGCACTAGGACACTTAAAGTTATTTATACAGATTGAGTATGTTAGTAACTTTTCCATGAATAACTATGCCATTTAAAACTTAGCCTATTAAGGGGTCCTCATTTATATCATCAATAGTGAGGGTGTGCCCTCCTTTAGTGATCTTTCAAGTACTTTTCTTCATTTATATCAGTATCTGCTTCATTTGTCACTGTTGAATAGTAAAATTATCTAGTTTTAGTAAAGTGGCTTTTGTAACAGCTTGTGCATAAATATTTTGTTGGCTAATGGTTTTCGAGGAGATGAGAATGTTTTAAATTCACTGATAGGAATGAGCTAATAGCTCTCTATTCTTGGGAACTTAATACTTTATTGATATTATGTAAAGTTTTAAAAAGTGATTTTATTGAAAAATGTTAAACTCTGTATAGCTTTTTGTCATTTAGTTGCAAAGCCTAAATAACTTCCAAATATTAACTACTTGAATATTCATTAATAATCATCAAAACCTCATCTGTGTAAGAATGTATTGACTGATGTAGTGAAGTGTTTACCGGTATTCATCCCTATGACTGCCCTAGTAAAATAGCTGTATTCACTTTAACAAATCCATGTAATCTCAAAAGCAGCATTAACACATTTATAAATACGGCAGTAAGAGTGCTGGTTGCTTGTTTTTTCAGCCTGGCCTAAGAATATTGGGAAACCACAAAAACTGTTGGACTGGTTTTTAAAATGTGTTCATGCTGATGGTACCTGTATGAAAATTGTCCTTTCCTCTTCTACATGCACAATAGTTTCTAGGAAGGAATATAGTGACTGTAGTCAGTGTTAGCCAGGGTCTGTGGCTATTTGCAAATATTTGTGGTTTTCTCTATGAAGTGAATATTTAAGGAGCCATTGTGCATTAAGTTTCTTGAACTAGTACCTCTGCTTTGATGTCTTCAGACCAGAGTTTCTATGTAAGATGGTACACCCCTTTGCGATGCCATGTGCCAGAAGATTGTCATCTTGTATGCCTGAACTTGGTCGGGTGTGGGTTTTATTGCATTTGTAATGTACAGCTGTCTGTAGGGAGTTTGAAGTGGTCAAGGGGAGGGTAAAATGCAGAGTTAAGGAAGCAAAATGACAAGTCTGGGTGACTGTGGACACTTAAAACTTGCTGCATAACCACCCAATAACTGAGAAATTTCATCATTTTCTGCCCTCTGTTGGAACCTGACTGAGGGAATGAGACTGATAGCTTTCTGTGGCATGCTTTGAAAGACTTGGTTTTAATCACAAAAGCATAGGACAGTGCAGAGGTCTTGTCGACATCTGACAATCTGTTGTGGATCATTCTTGGTGTGGCTGCTACTATTAACCACAAGATGGTGCAGTAAAAAGAATTGCAACTTCTAAGTATTCTTGCTTCCAAGTCACTAATGCAGGAATATTTAGCTATCTGTGGTGGTAAATTCAAAAGAAAGTTTGTAAAGATGAAGTCTAGAGGTAGTAACACCCCACTTTTAGAAACTGTTCTGAGTGGTACTTAGTGCAGAGATTCTTTTTCCATTGAAAAGTCACTAAATAGAATAGCAAAATTACTAAACTAAATAGTGGATTGTTGTTTAAGCATCAAATGTTACTGGTATTGAACTCTGTCCCTTTTTATATATGCAGTGAGTGTAAAGGTATATTCAAAATAGATTTATCCATGATTAAGGTAGAAGTCAGTGTGATATAGAAACTTTTTTCTTCTGGGTTCCGAACACCTAACTCTCTTCCTGTATCTTTATGTCCCTGGCAATTTTTATTTTTGTAATGAAGAGAACAGTTCTTTACTGTGTATTTCCCTTACGATTTATACTCTATTATAAATGGATGTATGCAAGATCAGAATCAAAACAGCTGATTCTGAGCCAAACTGACACACAGGGCTGCCCTCTTGCAGTACCACGTGAGGACAAATGCATCTTGCTGGCATGGTAGTGCATGATCCCAGTGGCGTCTCCTCCTTTACTTTTCAGGAGGTTTACTGCTAGAATAATGTTAGGATGTATACCTCTTTTTTTCCCCTTTGTCTTTTGTTTTTTTTTTTTTCTTGTTAGAGCAGAAGATGTGTTCCCTTCCTCTCTCTAAAAATGTGTTAGCCAGGTTTTCACCAAAGCAGAGCATCAGACCCTTCAATGCTTCTGGTCTCTTAGACTCTGTTTTAACTCCTTAACAGATAGCCGCAGAAAGCTGCATGTTCTACCTTAATGCATTTTCTTTACTGGACTCTGTGTCTGTCTTGGACCTTCTCAAGTGAAGACAGGGAAGGTCAGAGATAGCTGTCAACACCTGTATTTTCTCATAGTGCACAAGAAGATACTCCAACTCTAACTTGGGGGAGTAAATACTATTCATATCAAGTTTTAGGCAGCTGGTGTCTGCAAAACTCAAGGCAACTGTGTCAGTAAAACATCCTTGGCATTGAGCAGAGATGAGCCACTCTTGCTTCCCTGCTGCAGGCTACCACTCCAGCACTGCAGACTGGCACTGCCTCCATATCAGAGCCAGGCAAAGCTGTGTGTTGGGTGGATGTGTAACCTGATGCTGGTCTGGGAAGAAGAGAAAATGTTTGTCCTCAGAACAGTTAGAAGCCTCTTCTTACAAGAGTGGTTGGTAGAGTTGGTACAGTCTTTGTAAATAAGACTCTTGGAAATCCTTGTATCGATAATAGCAATGACATGGGTAACTTCAGCTGGTACTACCTGCAATGCTTTGGTGCTCTTGATCAAAGCTTTTGTCTGTTGTTATTTTCCGTTGTAGTTGACTATCTGACAGCAAGAGTGAGCATGAATGGACCTCTGAAGAGTGAATGTGTAACAGAGTGTGTGCAAGTGTGCAGAGTACTTTGTCATTTGCTAGGACTGCTTATGTTTTTGCGCATGAGTCAATCTCTTTGGCTCTAGTACGAGTGCTTAATGATCTTAAAGCATTAAGACTTATTTGACTGCCTTACAAGATCTGTCCCCATTGGAACAACTGATGTGAGGGAGGAGAAATGTTTGGCTCCTAGTATTCCTTATCCATCCAGCAAGGTTTTATGGTGATGTTTGATAGCCTGCCTTTTTGTGAAAACTTGCAGAAAAATGAAAAAATTTTTTTTTTTTTTTTTTTTAATTAAAAAAAAAAATCCTGTAAAAAAATCATATAAGCAATTTCATAGGCTTCCAGTGCCTGTCTGGCATTTGTATTTGTGCTAAACATGCAAAATGACAAGTCAAAACAGCTTTTCTAGTGAATGAAAGAGAGAGAGTGAGTACGTATGACTATGGACATGTGTCATTGTAATTTATTTGACTTGCTCCTGTTGTTGAAATCCTGATAGAGATTTTCAAACCTAAGTGGAGCTGTCAGATACTACTGTCTGCTAGAAAAATGCTTCATAGTTGAAGGATACTGTAAATGCTGTACCAGGTGTATGACCTGGCTGTTTTCATGCTGTATTTCTGCAAATATTCATTATAAATACATCCCACACTACTTCCATGTCTTTTTCATCTTGTGATAAATGTAACAGTACCTGTGGGGTTTTTTTTATCCTCCACATCCTGATTGCTCTAGAATTTTTTTTAGCGGCTGAAGTTTCTTAGAATACACAGTTATGGGGAAAATTGTGAGCAAATTAACTATGTCCTTACATATTAATTTTGAGCAGACATTTTCTTGGTGTTCTCATGGCTATTTTGTGGATATAAAGAATTTTTATCTAAGACCGGCAATGCTACTAATTATATAGTTTCATCAAGGAAATAAGTATATAATTTGCTCTGTTGTCTAGAATGACGCCTGAATATTCCGTTATGTTGTGACCAGAGAAGACTATTTTACTGTCATGTTCAACTGAATTTATTGTTCTTTTTTTCCCTGTCTCTCCTTTTTATATGGCTGTCCTCATTAGAGTATAGAAGTATGTATTCTTTTATGGTGTCCTTTTTTTAATTTTTAATTTTAATAGTGTTTTCTGAATCTGACAGAAGCATGGCTGCCTGAAGTAGTTTTCTTCTGTTGTCATGCCCATGATACATCAATTTCTAGACTGGCTTAGTTGATGTGTCAGCCTGAAAAATGTTACAACCATGGTGACTGATCCCCACCTCATGATCTACAACATGAAAGTAGACTGATCTAATGTCAAGATTGTTTCTGTGGGGTAAATACCTAGTGGAGAATATCCTGATTTTTGATGGGTAGATATCAAGAACAGAATCTTTTTCCCTACTCCAGAGGGAACTTTTCTGTGGATCTGAAGAAAATACGATAAACCATTTCCCTCAGCTGTCTTGCAAGAAGAAACCCCTGAGGAGTCGGGTAATTGGATACAAGAAACACCAGAAATCATTTTCAGCGCACACTTGTTTTTAGCAGGCCAAACTTGATAGAAGAAGGAGGACAGTTTCCAAAGGGCCAGGGTTTGAGTAGCTGTGGCATGCTTCTTGAAGCTCCTTTGAAATTTGCTGCAGGTAGGAAGTGCTTTGTCCCCTTTAGTCTCTATGCTTCTGGAAATGTTTCCAACAAGATGTGTTTTGGGAGGGGGAAGGAGCCTTCGAGTTAGGTTGCTGCTTGCCGCACAGCAGGCTGGCGGCTCATTGTGGATTCCAGAAGCGGCGTGTAGCCCTGTGGTGTCTGAGGAAGGAAACTCTGTTATCTCAAAAGTTAACTCAAGCCTGTGTTGGAGTGCCACAAACTTGCAGCGATGGGACAGCATGGAGTCTCACTGGTGCTTGTGGTTACCTACCTGACTACGTCGTAACTGTTCTTACCAGTGCTTGAGCTACAAACCAATACTCTGCAGTCATACTTGTGGTGGGAGAGCTAGGTTAAGACAGCAGCTCCCTCACTGCAAGAGAGTTGTATTTTAACAGTAAGTCTAGCTGCAAGTCTGTATAAATTGATGGGTGCAATAAATTGGGTTAGGGCTACAGAGGACTTGGTGGAAAAATGGGGAAAATGTAAGACTGCTTTGACTTCAGAGCAGATGACTAGTGTTATTTTATCTGCTACCACTGCTAAATGGAAAACAAACTTGTATCTGCCAACTGTGAGCCATGTATCAAAGACTTCCACAACATAAGAAAGCACTGCATAAACATATGATGTCTTTTAGCCTTAACAAGATATCTTGTAATTAGATTTATGTAAATGTGTGGTGTTTTTTAGCCTTAACAGGACATTCTGTAATTAGATTTATGTAAAAGAGAAAAAAACACAGGTTTTGTCTTTTGCTGTTTGAGCAAGGTTTTCTAAACAAACGTGACTCTCTGCCCGAAGTACTGTGCTGCCAGTAGACTAATTAATCATTTCCATGCTGGAGAGGGATCATCAAGGAATGACCTATAGCTTTGAATTTTCCTGGAGCTACTACTTGTGTATGTTGCTGAATAATTAAAACTTAAAATCAGCATTTTCTTTCGGTTGCTGAGTTGTGTGGCTTTGATCAAAGCCTGTGAATGCAAACTGAGTGACTTGCAAAGTTAATAATGTACTACTGCTACTTTATTGCAACATCTGTACTTGTCTGACTATAACTAGAGAGGTGCCAGCACATTAACTCAATACACTTTCTACCTGAAATATCAACTTAATTAGGATCATTTATCAAAATGACACTTGTTTCATAAGGCCAAATCAAATTGATTACTGTTGTTTCTGCTGCACTTGTGCCAGCATTAAGAGCAATACTTTCAGAAACAAAGGTGTATAAGTATATATCTTGCATTGCATGAAAATGTACTGTTAGAGGAAGCCCAAACATTTTAAAAGTATTGAAATCTATAAGAGAAAATACAGAAATTAAACCAATGCAGTTGCTTAGTCTCTGTGATCATCTCATCTGACTAGTTTGCCCTCATATGATGGGAAATAGCAGGGAAAAATTGTCACCATTTTGCAGATGAGGACTTGACAATCAGAGAGACCAAGGCTCAGACTTCCAAATGTGTTTAGTCACCTTAATGGCTTTCGGTGAGACTAGGAGTTAAGTATCTATTTATCTTCTGAGGTTCTGGTTTTAAGTGACCTAAAGAGCAATGGAAGTCAAACTAAGTATTTAATGTTTTGGGAAAGTACTACTCAAACAATAAAACAATTTAAAATTTGAACAACTAAAGTACTAATTTATTTTACAACAGAATACTTTTCTAGTGTGTGAATGAAGGCTCTACTCAGTAGCCACGTTTCTTCAAAATTAAATCCATTTGGATCCTCTTCTAGATGTGCTAATGTCATGTGCTGCATGCTCAAAACCTTTTGAATAGTATTGTCTGAACACCACCTGCAACCAGATTTACATGTCTTTAGGCTTGTGTGTTTAAGATTATGAAGTCAGGGTGGCCCTATCCGCCCTCCAGTTCCCTTGGTAAGTCAGAATTTGACCTTTAAAAAGTGGGTAGGATCAACTGGAGGAATCTTAGTGGTTAAGCAAATTAATAAAAACCCAGCTAACAGAGAAAGCAGAGCATTGCCATTCTGAATAAGGTAACATTTTCTTTTAAAAGATGAGGAGCTCAGTGGTGGGAAGGAGTCTGTTTTGGATGTGGGATTGCGTCTCCTGACTTTTGCTTACCAAATTTTGGTGAAGGTATAAAAAGAAACATTAAATGCCATCCACATGACCTCTAGTAAGCTCTTGAAATGGGATATTCACAAGGTAAACATGGGAAGAATGGCTTAGAGTAGAGGAAAGCAAGTCAGGTCTGAAACTGGTTTGCAAACTGCATCCAGCACAATTTTCAGCATTCCACTTTCTCAGGGAATTAATATGTAGTCCTGAGGCTCATCTGTCTTAAGACAGCAGTAGTTAGTGTGTTAATGATATAGATGTTTGTGACAGAGTTGAGAGCATCTGCTGGGATGGTGAAGGGATGGTTTCAGAATTTTAAGGAGGCTTGGTAGTTTGGAGAAGTGGTCTGAAGTAAATGAGGGCCTGAGTTCAGGATTGGTTCTGCACTACTCCCAGCCTAAGCTGCTAACATGAACCCTGCAGATGAAATATGGGGATAACTCATTTACTTTTCAGTTCTGCAGAAAAAAGTATGAAGCTGTAGCTGATCATAAGTTGAATGTAATTCAGTGATGTTAAGCTCTTTTGATGAAAGGCAAGTTATATTGGGCTGTATAAAGAGGAGCATCGTCTCCAGGCATGCTGCACATGAAGTAGAGTTTCTGCTCTATTCACCATTGGTAAACCCTCTGCATTACTCTGCCTCATTTTGGGCACTGTATTTTGGGAGAGATAAGTACCAAGTAAACATGATGCAGAAGAGAGGAATAAGAATACTCAGCGCCTGGAGTATGTGATTTCCAAAGGAGAAATGAATACTAGAGATAATTTATCTTAACCTGTAAAAATGTATATATTTATATAAATGTTTATACTTACACCTATTTTTATACTCTTTTTCCTCTAAGTCATTTTTTCTACTCTTGTCTGGTGAATACCTCATTTCAAGAGCTTACAGAGCTGATGTGGATGACACATGGATGTCGTACAGTGTTTCTTTTCATACTTTCACCAAAATTTGGTAAGGAAAAGTCAGGAGACTTGGGTCCCACCTCTGAAATGGACTCCTTCCCATCACTGAACTCATCTTTAAAGAGGAAACATTACCTTATTCAGAAAAAATGTGTGAAGTATGTGACTTCAAAAGGAGAAGTGAGTTTAGTTTATCCTAACCTGTAAAAATACAACTGAGAGGTGATGTAATAATACTGCAGTGTGACAGGAAGGAACTCCATTTGTTTCTAATAGACCTGGCAAGAAGTAACAACAGTAAATTGCAGCAAAACTTTTTTCTTTTTCTTTGGCAGACCCTGAACACCAATACAAGTGAACCACTGGGATGTTTTGCCCAGAGATTTGTTTCCAGTGTCTGAGGTCTTCAGGAACAAAATAGAAAATTCATTTGTTAAGATTGATAGCTTTAGGTCCCTCCCAAATCTATTTGTCTGATCTTTGAATTTTGTTTGACCTTCATGACCTAAACTACTGCTTTGTGTGGCCTATGTTAGGTCACATTGGAACAAATGTTAAACTATGTGTAAATAAAATCCTAGTGACTGAAAGCAAATGAAGCAAGTGTGAGCCTTATTTCTGAGTCGTCTTTAAGTGTTCACATAGTTCTGAAAATTAATTTGTTTTCTTTCAGTGGAAACTCAAATATGAAGATGGAGTGTATTAGATTTACATATTATTTTTGTACTTTCCCTTCACTACATGTAAAGAAACTTCTCAGTATAGCAAACAGTTTTCTCTTGAAGTGATGCAAAAAGGCAAGCACCAAAATCTCTTTGGTGTTCAATCTTTGTTTTATGTTGGTGACATTGCAATTTGCCGGCATTATTTTTCATACTAAAAGAAAATAAAATTGTTGCTACATTGGTTTTTCAGCTGAAATTGAAAATATGCTTCTTTGTTCTGGCCTATTTATTTTTAATTCTTTCTCTTCAGTTCTTTTTGCCTCTAGCAAAATACCGCTTCACCCTAGCAAACTATTAAAAGAAGCAATATCCGTGCTGCTTGTTTGGCCTATTCCACCAATGCATGAATCTGCATCAAAACTGTCAGAAGAGACTTTTCTGTTGCTCTCACATCACTTAGTGAATTGCCCTGTTGATAAATTTTCTGCACTGATAGCTTGTTTACCTACTCTTTTTGCCTTATTGCAGAGGAACTTAGCCCTTTATTTGTTGTATTGCTTTTCACACATCCAGTGGCTGAAGTGTCCCTCATATAAATTGCTGGAGCCTCTCCAAAGAAGAGCAATGAAGCTGGTGAAGGGTCTAGAGAACAAGTCCTATAAAGAGCGGCTGAGGGAACTGGGGTTGTTTAGCC
The DNA here is from genome assembly GCF_000687285.1 of Phaethon lepturus. Lineage (NCBI taxonomy): Eukaryota > Metazoa > Chordata > Aves > Phaethontiformes > Phaethontidae > Phaethon > Phaethon lepturus. Next base: position 13,708 of record NW_010536868.1, on the reverse strand, counting down.
TGGAGTAAAGGACGCTCAAGGGAAGGCCGTATCGCTCTCTACAACTATCTGAAAGGAGGTTCCAGTGAGTTGGGGGTTAGTCTCTTCTCCCAAGTAACAAAGTGATAGGGTGAGAGGAAACGAACTCAAGTTGCGCTGGGGATGTTTAGATTGGGTATTATGAAAAATTTCTTCACCGAAAGGATTGTCAAGCACTGGAACAGGCTGCGCAGGGAAGTGGTTGAGTCACCACTTCTGGAGGTATTTAAAAGATGTGTAGATGTGGTGCTTAGGGGCATGGTTTAGTGGTGGACTTGGCAGTGCTAGGTTAACGGTTGGACTTGATTTTAAAAGTTTTTTCCAACCTAAATTATTCTATGACTCTAGACCCACTGAAGTGTTCTTCAATATGAGAATTAGGACTCTGATTCCTATTTTTTGAGCGACAAGGGTTGGTATTTTGAAGAGATGACCAGCCTGCAACTGCCCTGATTTGAAACTCTGTTGTTTGTATGAGCGCTGGAAGAGGCTGAGTGTGGTACACATCCACTTTACTTCATGAGAATCCTCCAGAATGCAAATCCATCAGCACCAGAGGTTTAAAATGATATGCCTGATTGAACAGAGTGACTGAAACATGGACAATATGCGCTCTATTTTTAAGATTTGTGTTCATGTCTAGGCTGCTGTCATCGTATCATGAGGCTCGAATTGGAGTACCTGAAAAAGCTTGCGAGTCCCTTTCAGAGGTATTTCCTTAATGGGTAAACAGGATAGAATTTACAAATAAGAACTAAGCTTTAGTTTAGTGTTTAAACTAAACTTTAGCTTTCTTGTCATTTCACAGCATTAACCCTCCGTTTATCCAAAAGCAATAAAATTTGCTTGAACGAATAGCATCAATTAGAACTTTTGGTACATTTCCCTTGTTAACCCTCTTCTAGTTGTCTTCATTTCCAGAGCTTGAAGAATACGCATGAGGTGAATTTTCAATGGAATGGATTAGTACAGGGTACTTAAGGAATGGTATTCCTTTCTGCTGGGTCTGATACTGTGGGGAGGAAATGATCTGATAAAAATGCGTGGTCCTTAGGGCATTCACCCTCTCAGATGTTAAGACCTTTGCTTTAGATGACTTTTGGGGGGGCTAATATCTAGATGTTGCTGAAGGAGCATATTAAGTTAAATTGTGTTGGTAGACTGTTTTGTCAAGAGTGAATAGAGTAGCTTTTGACATTTCTTTTATTAACAGTTAAACCAAGAAAACATTTTCTTGCTTTCCAAAAGCATTTTCTAGCAAAGGCCTTTTGGAGGATGGCCTCTAAGACTAAGATTATGTGACACATTAACTAGCTTGTAATTTGTCATCCTTCATGATGACAAGTAGCTTCCATTTGGTGAGCTTTTTTCCATCCTAAGCGTCACGTGGAGTATTTTGTAGAACTTTAAAAACAAAAATGGAATTAATCATATTAATATGTGTGGCACAGGGGTAGGTTTAACTTTGCTTTGTGTATAGGTAGTATGTCAGTGCAACTCCTTTGCTGCTCAAAAACATCTATCATAAATCTGCCTGGGGAAAAAAAGCCAGTTGCTTGCTTCAGTGGTTTCACGTGAAAAGATGCTTTGGGTTTTGCTTTCAGATGCCAAATGTCTTGCGTTGTTTACAGTCCATGCTCTGCAGGGCCAGGAGAAGAAATTTTGAAAACTATCAGTGAAAACAGGTGATTTATTATGAGCAATCCTCAGAAAGTTGGGGTCACTAGTTGGCAGGTAACACGTTGTTGAAATGTTTCTATGAACTAAGGTATGTTAGCATAAGACCTTTTCAGAGGAATTTTAATATTTACGATAAAATGTTTTAATCTATGCAGTAAATACAGTTGACTTCACACAGTCACTTTGAAATCTTCAAGAATACAAAATTGTGTATTGTGATTTGAAAACAGTGTATAAAAGGACTGTGTTAACACTGCTTTTTCTCATTGCAGTAACACTTAGCTATTGCGTACAAGTTGCAGAAGATGGAGTAATGTGACATGAGATGTTGTTTGCTTGGTATTGGATTTTGGGTTTTGGCCCAGATAATACCTCTTAAAGACTTTAAGACAATCCATTTATTGAGGATGGAGCTGTCTGAATGGCTTTATCACTGAGTTTGTCACTGGTAAAGGTAATTTATTTATTTTTAATTTGCTGAACTTTGCAGTATTATCAGTTTCCTTTGTAATTCTCAGTAAGTGAATGCCAGAGGTTACTGTGTATACTAGATACAATATTGCTGTTCAGAGCAGTGGTTTTTAAGAACTGCTTCCAAACTGCACAGCATTAGAGGATGTTTTCACTGTTACTGCATTATCATTAGTCCTTTCTTTAGAGTTGTTGCTTTTAATACTCTGACATACATTGGACTCAAGTAATATATAAAATCTGAAGTCTTTAGTCTTCTTATCTATGAAATACAGTTTATGATATGGCAGGAGACATATCGATCTAATGAAAAACCTACTTTCATCCCGGGCACTGTTTGAAAATGTTTTTCCAAAGGTGTTTGGGATGCAATAGCCCCATCCTTTCAGCAAGTTGGCTTGTTTTGCCTTGAAAAAGTTTGAAGCAGCTAACTAATGGTTTTGCTTAATATTTCAACCATACTTAATGAAAACGTACTTTTTCTGAGTTTCTTACAGAAAGTTGCAAACAAGTAAAGAATAATATTCATTCACTGCTCTTAATGTCTGAATCTTTCCTTTTCTCCTTTTATGTTGGTGTGGTACCACTGAATGCCATGTTTCCTCCCTTGCTGTTTCAGGTAAGCCTTCATGCATACATAGAACAGCAATCTTCATTGCCAGTGGTATGAATTTAAGGAGCGGGTGGAGTGGAGAGAGACCGTAGCTTGTCAAAATAATTACTGCCCACTAAAACCTCAGTTATCAAGAATGCCAGCACAGCATTAGACCTTCCTTTTCTTTCTGAGTTCTGATACACATCTGTAATGTGTATTTTACTTTATTTACAAGCTAGGATTATTGGTCCATCTTTATGTTGCAAAGGATAGGTAGGGCTGTTAGGAGTATAGATGAGATTTAGAAAAGTTTAAATTTGTACAACAGAGATGCTGCGGTGTATGGAGTGGATGAAATGTCAATCACTTTAATCATATCAAGAACATCCTGTAATACAAAATCTAGTGGCACGTGTTTACTGTAATCTCCCTTGAAAAGAAGTAATTTCTATTGTATCTAAAGCCATCATGCCTGAAATGATAGCGATTGGGATAATTCACTTCCTGTGAATGTAATTGCAGTACTAAAAATTCAGTGAAATTCGTGTAGTAGGAAAGTAGCTATGATGACATTCATAACTGCTATGAAAGAAAGTTCATTGGGATTTTATGTAGATGATACTTACATGGTGTTATTGAAACAGTAAGATAAAAGCTTGGTTTTGAATGGACTCTAATTTGGAAATGACATGCAGGAACTGTGGGCCTGTTCTTTTAGACCCATCTACAGTGTGTATTTCACTAGAAGAAATTGGATTGGAAGCATAGGGAAATCTTTGCTCCTCACAATTAAAAAATGAAGAGGTATCAAGCTAGCTTGAAGAAAGATGAGCAGCATGTGCTGTTTGCGGTTTTGTTCCTGAAAGCGTGACTGTCCAGCACTTTGGTTCTGCTTGGATATTTGCTAGTATCTTTTGGTGGGTACGTAGTCAGTGACCTCAAAATGAACTTTGAAACTACTGCATTTTTAAAAAAAACAGTGGGTTGGGGGGGGCGCACACAAAATAAACTCTTAAAATTTATTGCTGCTTGTAAAAAGAAGTAAAGTTGCAAAGCAGAACTGAGTTGTCACAGATTGTTAAGGGGCAATGAATTGTCTTGTGCCTCTCAAATTCTCTGGTGGCACTGAAAAAACCTGTTGAGGGTTACTTTTGGGAATGAGTTACCTAAGCCTCTAAATCTAATAAGGCAGCACTATATTAAAAATATTTAACAGCCCCCTCCCCCTCCCCAACCCCAAAACAGGGCCTTTAAAGTCTGACTCTTCCTTAGTCTTGTCTATATTTGCTCATAAAATTACAAGTATTTGTTACTTTGAGTAATTAGTTACATTTTTTCCTTAAATAAACTATTAAATTGTCTTTTTAGATTGTTGTTGCAGGAATGAAGTAGCTGATAGAACTTTCACAAGAGCTTATTAAATCTCTCTGGAATCTATTGGGTTTTGGGATTTTTGGGGGGTTTTTTTGAGACACATTAGGAATGGGTGACTGTAATAGAGAAAAATGGTACTTGATTTAAAAAAAAAAAAGTGTTTTTTCAGATTGAACATTTACATGTCTCTGCAGGTTTCCATTCCCCTAATTAGAACCTGTGCTGAATCAGCTGTAGCCACCCCATAGCCACCTTAAAGGAGAGGGGAGAAGGCAACAGGAGTTAGTTGCCGTTTGAAGGTGTTTGGTACAGAAACTTCTGAAAAGTGCATTTGATGCCAATGAAGGATGTTGCTGTTCTGCCAAAAGCTGATCCCTTTCAGTGTTTCCTGATACTTCATTCTTACCTTCTGCTGGAGATGTCGGTTAATGGCTCAGTGTGTACGTTGGGGGTGTTGCTTGTCTCTTGAAAGGGTAATCATATGAAGTCCCCATAATCCAAGGAGAAACGGTTAGCAACCTGCTACACTACTTAGACAACACACAAGTCTATGTGGCTGCATGGGATCCACCTAAGGGTACCGAGGGAGCTAGTGGAAGTGCTCACCAAGGCACTTTCAATCATTTATCAGCTGCTCTGGCTAACCAGACAGGTCCCAGTTGACTGGAGGTTAGCAAATGTGACTCCCATCTACAAGAAGGGTCAGAATGAGGATCCGGGGAACTACAGGCCTGTCAGTTTGACCTCAATGCTGGCGAAGGTTATGCAGCAGATCATCTTGAGTGCCATCACATGGCACATATAGGACAACCAGGTGATCAGGCCCAGTCAGCATGGCTTTATGAAAGGCAGGTCCTGCTTGATCTCCTTATATGACAAGGTGACCTGCTTAGTGGATGAGGGAAAGGCTGTGGATGTTGATGACCTGGACTTTAGTAAAGCCTTTGACAGCGTCTCCCACAGCATTCTCTTGGAGAAATTGGCTGTCCATTGCTTGGATGGATGTACTCTTCACTGGGTAAAAAAACTGGCTGGCTGGGCCTAAAGAGTTGTCAATGGAGTTGACAACTGTCATTTGGCAGCCAGTCACAAGTGGTGCTCTCCAGGGGTCAGTACTGGGGCCGGTTCCGTTTAATATCTTTATCAGTGATCTAGATGAGGGGATCGAGTGCTCCCTTAGTAAGTTTGCAGATGACACCCAGTTGGTTGGGAGTGTTGATCTGCTGGAGGGTAGGAGGGCTCTGCAGAGGGATCTGGACAGGCTGGATCGATGGGCCGAGGTCAGTTGTATGAGGTTCAACAAGGCTCAGTGCTGGGTCCTGCCCTTGGGTCACAACAACATGGGGTTGGGGAACAACAACACTAAAGGCTTGGGGAAGAGTATCTGGAAAGCTGCCTGGCAGAAAAGGACCTGGGGGGTATTGGTCGTCAGCTGGTTGAATATGAGCCGGCAGTGTGCCCAGGTAGCCAAGAAGTCCGATAGCATCCTGGCCTGTATCAGAAATAGTGTGGCCAGCAGGAGTAGGCAAGTAATCGTGCCCCCGCACTGGTGAGGCCGCACCTTGAATCCTGTGTTCAGTTTTGGGCCCCTCACTACAAGAAGGATGTTGAGGTGCTGGAGCATGTCCAGAGAAGGGCAACGAAGCTGGTGAGGGGTCTGGAGCACAAGCCTTATGAGGGGCAGCTGAGGGAACTGGGGTTGTTTAGTCTGAAGAAGAGACTGAGGGGAGTCATTCTACAAATGCCTGAAAGGAGGTTATAGCGAGGTGGGTGTCAGTTTCTCTTCTGAAGTAACAAGCAATAGGACAAAAGGAAATGGCCTCAAATTGCGCCAGGCGAGGTTTAGATTGGATACTAAGAAAAATTTCTTCACCGAAAGGGTTGTCAAGCACTGGAACAGGCTGCCCAGGGAAGTGGTTGAGTCACCACTCCTGGAGGTATTTAAAAGATGTGTAGATGTGGCGCTTAGGGACGTGGTTTAGTGGTGGACTTGGCAGTGCTAGGTTAACGGTTGGATTTGATGATCTTAAAAGTCTTTTCCAACCTAAAAGGTTGGCTGAGGGGAGACCTTATCGCTCTCTACAACTACCTGAAAGGGGGTTGTAGCGATGAGGGTGTTGGCCTCTTCTCCCAAGTAACTAGTGATAGGATGAGAGGAAATGGCCTCAAGTTGTGCCAGGGGAGGTTTAGATTGGATATTAGGAAAAATTTCTTCACTGAGAGGGTGGTCAAGCATTGGCACAGGCTGCCCAGGGAGGTGGTGGAGTCGCCATCTCTGGAAGTGTTCAAAAAACGTGTGCATGTGGTGCTTCAGGACCTGGTTTAGGGAACATGGTGGCGCTGGATTAATGGTTGGACTTGATCTTGAAGGTCCTTTCCAACCTAGTGATTCTGTGATTCTGTTCTGTGATTCTATATCTGGAGAAGAAGGAGAGGTCAAGAGGGAGCAGGGGAAATCTGTAATAACAAACTAGTATTAATTTGAGACCATTAACTGGAGGGTGCTCTGGACTTCCTCCATAGATGAACCTGCAGGCTGAGCTTCTGTGCAGTCTAGGTGATTCAAAGGGTCTCTTGTCTCTTCCCTTTGGTAGACAGCTTTGAGGAAGTCCAGCTTGGGGACTGCTGCCCATGCTCCCCTGATTTCCTTAGCCTGGAGGAAACTTCAGCTCTTTGTAGATGTACTTGATACTGGTTTTATTATGCATAGTATGGCTGCTTTGAAAAAACCCCATATGTTCCTGTTTTCCTTGCAAGTCAAGGCATGAGTGAGAAGAATTCTCAAGAGCAATGACATACAGCCTAAAGACAAAGGAGGGTTTGTATTGCACCATTGATCTTTCCTCTTGTGAGTGTGGTTGTGCAGTCTGTACCTTTTTTTTCTGGTTTGTTTTTTTTGTGGGTGGTTTGGTGGTTTTTTTTTTGTTAGGGTATGGCATAGAATTTAGCCACATCAGCTTCAGGAGTTGCATTTCACTAGTTCTTAGCTTTTTTGGGAGATAACTTTGACTAAAAACTAAATCCTGTCATCTGTTGTTTGATGTCCTTGCTTTTGTTTCAAGTGGTGAACTTCCAGTTGATGGCTCTGAACAGCATAAGGATGTAGTTGTGTTTCCTTTAAAGTAACCCCCATCTCCCCTCCCCTCAAAAACCAAGCACCACCATATAACACTACTTTATGATTTATTACTTTTTCAGTACAGTTTTGAGATTTACCTTCCTACCTGGATATTTCTTGAGTATTTTTAAACTTGTATGAGGAGTGTGTTTGTATATAAATGTGTGCCAGATATGTAAAATCAGAGCACTGAGCAGAGGCCTGTTCTTCTGGTGGAAGAACAAATAAAATACCTAAGTACTAAAATTTATTTCCGTAACAAGTTTAACTCCCTACCTTGGCTCTAATTTTAGATTGATGGTGAAAACACCGTGAATGTAGCACCTTTCCCTCTCCCCTCTTGCTCCCAGCCAGCTCTCCCTTCCAGTGTGCTCCATCTTCACAGTCTACTGTATTTAGGTTTTGTGTTGAAAGTTATTGTATACGTGGGGCAGTTCTGAGGGGGAAAAAGGCCACTGTTGGCAAGGAGTGTAGACTTGAAGTAGACCCATCGAGTGGTGTGTCAGCGTGATCACAACCTGCAAGCATATGGGTGTATCTTGGTCTGACTGTTGCCCCTACTTTTTTGTAGCTCAGGTGGATGGATTTCCCCTGAGAGCTGTTTGAAGAGATACAAAAGATGCAGAGAGCTTAAAAGGTATGAAAGCAGCAGAAAGATTTAAAGTTTGTATGTATTCCCGGGCATGCCAAACCTTGTCTTGTGGCCGTGATCACTCTAGTTCACACAGGAGATGCCTTAGATGCATCAAAGTGAATCTAAGGGCCAGTTTTTAACTTTTTGTAAGTCTAAAAGTGAGCACTATGTTGTACAAATGCTTCAGGGTATGTACAAATACTTGCATCCAGGGTGTAGTAAGCAGAATTTTGTCCAGGTCAATGCAACAAGAGATTTTCCATCCTATATGAACTAAGGTAAATATAGTGCCTTTATACCTGGTATCACAACCTTTGCTGGCAGGTTGAGTAGCAATGTTGAGTACAGGCAGTTTTTCTTCAGAGCTTTTTTTTTTTTTTAAACCCTTCTTGCTGTCATTGGAAACAGATGTGGTATTCCAGGGAATACTGGAGATGGCTGTGATGAAAAGGAGTAAGTATTACAAAACAGTTATTTCAGAAACTACAGATCAGAAATATGTTAACTGAAAGTGTTAGTTCTAGTTGGATTTGGCATCTGGAGAGTGCATCTGTATGTGTTTAGGAAGGTGTGATACCTACTGGCAGTGTATGTCTAGGAGGAACTATCATGGGAATCCTACACAGCCATCGACAATGTCTCCCTGACTTGTGCCCCCACAATGTGGGCAGAAGAGAAGGAAGAAGTCTGGACTCAGTAGCAATGACTGGGACTTTCTGGGAGTGCTGAAAGGTTTGATGCAGCAAATTAAAATTTACGCCTGAGGCATATTTGTATTGCACTGAAACTAAGCTTCATTTTACTTTTTTCATGTGTTTGCTTGACACTTACAGGTATCCATTATAGAAGACATGAGATTCTGAAACTATTCTGGTGAATTTTGCAGTGGTACTAGTTAATAAGCTTGACTTTGAGGAGGACGAGCTAGAAGGCTCAGAAAACTTTGGCTTATTTTTCCATTTTGGACTACAGAAAAGGGAACTTAAAGCTTGTCTTTGAGTTTTTGTTTTGTTGTGCTCTTCACCATGGCCCCTGGCATTCTTCCAGAGTGAACAAATGAAATGGCAAACAGATAGCGAAGTAGTAGACTTCCCTTACCTTTGTTTCAGTAGTCTTTTGCATTTACCTTAGTAAAGACGATGTCTGTATGTGTACAACGTATATCATATGCTACTGCTTATTTCTTACAGGAGTAAAAGCTTATCTACCTCTTAAAATAGGTTCGGTGACAGGAAGGAGTCTTCTGAATGTAGTACATAAGCAATAATGAGATACAGCTCACTACTGACTATCTTTTCAACAATTCATCTTTCTGACAAACTGTCATGTGCTACTTTTCTTTTAACATGGTTCCCTTTTCCCTTCCTCCTTCTTCCCATTTGTTTGGCTGAGGGTGTGTTTAAATAAACGCCCTCTCTCCCTTCTATGATGAGGATAGCAGCAGCTATCTCTCAGGTTTTGGTCAGCAATGTCAATACTAGTGTCGTTTTGAATGATTACAGGAAAAAAAATTGTTTTATATATGATAAACACTTATGTTGCTGTTGTAGAGATATAGGTCAGAAAGGAGATCTGTAAAGCTTTTTTTCTTACTTTCCAGGAGAACCTTAGAGCCATGTTTTCTTTTTAATAGTGCATGCAACTTGCCTGCATTATAACATACGCAAAATCTGAATATATGGTAAGAATTAGTGTCCACTCAAATGACATTGGGGCATTTTTTTTTTTTTTTTTATATCAGTAGCCATTCTTTATAACTTCTTCTTTTAAGAGAAAAGATGTACAGAGATTTCAAGCTTGCCTTTTCTGGTGTAGTTTGAATCAACCAAGAAATAATGGTAAAACTCTAAAAAGTAGGTTCGGATTCTCCTATTTTATAATGTGGTATCTCCCAAAGTTACAGTAAAGGTTGTCCGTCTTTACCTTTCTTTCAGAAACATCCGTGCTTTCTATTTCTTCCAAGTACTGGAAATAAGTACTGCTTAGAATAAAATATGTAGATACTTGATGTGTTTGAGGACTCCGTTTTAGTCAAACTTGTTTGAAGCTTATCAGTGAGCTCAAAAGTTGGTGCAAATAGTTATTGGTCAGTATTTTTGTATTTTTTTTTTCCTGTAGGGAGCCAGATTATACGATTTTTAAAATAAATGCTAAAGATGTTTATATCTGATATGCACAAAAATGTATGGTTATCTTTTTGTGTAACCTGGCAAAACCCAGAAAGTAAGAGGACCCTTAGAAGTGTATGAAAAAATAAGATAATAGCTTAGGAATAATTGAAGACAACTTAGACTGAAGAAGTGAAGGCTGTTAAAGGGAGTCTTCTCTTCCAAAACTACTTGTTTGAATTAAATTTACTTCAGTTCTGAAGTGGATATAACAACTGCTTTTTTAAGAATCAAGATACTCTTATGAAATGGCTTGTTCTAGATCTGTGTCATCCTTAGCATTTCTCTTCTCTTTCTTGGCTGTTTTCTAGTATGAAAGCTGAGTATTGTTTTGCGTTATCACTGTGTTAGGTTTAGTTTTCAGGAACAAAATAGAAACATCTATTGCGAGGTGCTTTTAACATAAGTTTATCAAATTGTGCTCTTTTCATTGGCTATGAAAGCATATTTATTTTATTGTGAAGATAAACAGATTTTGAAATTCCTCCTCACCACATCTAGCCCCGGTACATGAGGCTCATCATACGCACAGGGCAACTCATTTAGTTGTAGCATCCTGTTGAAATATTTGCAAAAAAAACTGTCAGGGTGGTAGGAGGCGGGTAAACTGGGTGAGTGAGTGGGGGGAATATGTCTTGCCAGCTTATCTGAATAATACTTTCATAGCTATGCAAATTCACAGGTATAAAGAAAAAACCCCACGCAAATGGCATCAGTTAAAGTCTTAATCAGCTGCCAGAAGTAAATTCCACATGGAACTGGTAAAGCTTAGAAAGTAGTTGGAAGACTGGTTGGTTAAAGGCAGGGTGCTTTGCTATATGAGTTAAATGCACTTCTCATGTTTTTGTGAATTATCTAGTTCTTACAGAGAGCATACTTCTATTTATTGCGTTATCGGCAGCAGTGTCATCCCTATAGCAGTGTTTTGAGCATTTCTGTTTTAGTAATGTTGTTATTTACTCTGACTTGGAATTTATTTGGGAGCTTCCCCTGCCTCAACTCATAGATCTTCCTAAGTAGGACTGAATGAGTTTCCTTTGTGTTTTTAATACGGTATTTCCATCTCTTTATGATCTGCTCGAGAATACTTTGTTTTTCTGGAGCTTAAGTGTAGGCAGAAATAGCAAAGCTCAAGGTAAAATTTAATAAAGTTGCCTTTGCTTTTTGTTAACCTTTTAGTTATCTAATTTATGACTGGATAAACTGTCAAGCTGAACATAATGGTAAAGCAATTAGTTCGGGATATTGTTCTGTGTACTGTTACAGCCCAGAAATGTTTACTAACTTGAAAATGAACTGTGTTCAAAACAGCAGCCTAATTAACTCCAGTAGAGCGCTAGAACGGCACTAGATAACTAGTCATTATTAAAAGGCTATGAAAAGCTATTGAACATAAAGCTTTATTAAAAATAAAACATTGTTTGTGGCTGGAACTTAGAAATGCAGGAATCCAAATTAAGGCTGTGTCAGATGGCTTTGGGGTGGAGGAAGAAAGTTACTGAGGTAAGCTTAAAAGAGTAAGTGATGTGAAGGAGTGCAGAATTC
>NW_010536868.1:0-2074 GCF_000687285.1 Phaethon lepturus | reverse complement strand
GGGCAGGGTGTCGGGGGGGGGGGGGGGGGGGGCGTCCAGCAGTGTCGTTTTTGTAGTTGCCTTGCAATAATACTGGATTTCTCTTGGTTACCAAGTTTGTTTCTGAATGTGAGGAAAAAAGTCAATTTTAGGGCTACCTTCAATTGCTTGAGAAAAATCTTTTTATGAAAGCACTAAAATTATTGAATATTATAATATTCCTTTCACTAAGCAGTCAAATCTGGTAAAGTCTGTACAGCATATCTTCTGTTAACCAGACTAGTCAAAGTTGGGGACTGTGTCAGTGGTTAACAATGTAGCAACTAACTAGTGAAAGTCCTGCTGGCATAAACTTCTCACTTAAATAAAATACTAATACCTTTGAAGAAAGCAGAAAAAAAATTCTCTTCTGCATCTGAAGGTGTTGATGATTAAGGACTTTGCCATGCTTGGAGTAATTGCTTTAATTAGCTATTAAACAGGTTTCAGGGTCAATGTGAAAACAGGTTTCTCTCTTTCATCTGATTTAGTGGGAGCAGTTAATGATTTTGTTTTTGTTGTCTTTACCCTCTTCTTTAGAATTATTTACTTAGCACATGGAAGGCAACAGATATTTGCTATTATAAAATCAATTTCATGCCTGACTAGGCTATCTCTTCCACCTCTGTCATTACTCTTGGTGCTTGGGGTGTTATCTTAAGCATATTTGTGTTTATACAACTAGATGGCAGTGGGCTTTTCCAATAATTATTTGGGGATTTTGGACCCTGCAGCAACAAACAAAAAAAAAAAAGGTCCAAATAGCAGCTTTTAAGTATGCTTAAACATGATTGCCATATTCCTTCCTTATAGAAGAATAACTACTCTAAGTTCAGATAAACTAGAAAGCACATAGATACTAAATAATTTCAGCTATGTCTTTGCCTTTAAACAGAGGAAAAACAGCTCAATAGAGAAAGGAAATTTTTTTATAGAGAAAATCCTTTTTAGTCAAGTAAGTAACAGTTGCAAGTAGATGTATGCAAAGCAAGATTTGACAACTAAAATGTTGACATTTAGTGTTTATCACATTCCATACACTTATAGCCTATACCTACTGTGTCCATATTTTTTTCATTTTGAGCTGATGAATCTAGTAATAATTTAATACATTACAGAGCAACCTTGGAATTCAAAAGGACTTCTCAAAGAGTATGTACTAAGTTGTCAGAATCAAACAATGTTTTCTTACCAGTTTATTGGGATGTCTGGCATCTATAACATAATGAAATTACTGTCATATACAAAAGGAAAAAAAAAAAAAGAGGGAGGAGGATACTGCAGAGGCAAAGAACACATACCTGATTCCAACAATCATGAGCTGTGTTTGTATATGGTTTTGGTGTTGGATAAGCTGAATTAGTTTGTTTCAAGTAACTCTGACAGCATTCAGGTTAATACCCTAAATGACATAGGCTTTAGCTGCACTTTTCAACTGTTAGGTCACCTTGCGTAATATAATAGAAGAGTAGGTTTTTCATCCCATCAAAGTGATGTCCATGGTTTGGGATCTGGGAATTGTTTTGTTTCTTGATGATCACACAGGAACCATCTGTATGTCTCAGAAATCAGCTACTTCCACTTGCTTGTGTTTTGTGGGGGTTTTTTTTAATCATTTTTTGTGGGGGGGAGGAAGAGTAGCTGGTGTGTGTAGAGTTGCGCTGGACCTTGTATTCTACCTGCCCTGAACTTGTAGGTTGTTTCTGATAAATCAGAAACCAGATACCAACTGAGCCACTGTATCTTTCATAGCTGCGAAAGAGCAGATTGTCCTGCTCTGTTATATTCTTCCTCCCAGTTTAAGTGTTCCTGTGTGGTGGGTTGACCCTGGCTGGAGGCCAGGTGCCCCCCAAAGCCGCTGTCACTGCCCTCCTCAGCTGGGCAGGGGAGAGAGAATGTAACGAAAGGCTCGTGGGTCGAAATAAGGGCAGGGAGAGATCACTCACCCATTGCTGTCACGGGCAAAACAGACGCGACTTGGGGAAATTAGTTTAATTTATTGCCAGTCAAATCAGGGTAGAGATGATGAAAAATAAAACCAAATCTTAAAACACCT
>NW_010536867.1:144389-168302 GCF_000687285.1 Phaethon lepturus | reverse complement strand
GGTTGTGGCAATGAGGGCGTTGGTCTCTTCTAGAGATAGAATGTGATAGGACAAGAGGAAATGGCTCTAGTTGTGCTGGGGAAGGTTTAGATTGGATATTAGGAAAAATTTCTTCACCGAGAGGGTGGTCAAGCATTGGAACAGGCTGCCCAGGGAGGTGGTGGAGTCACCATCTCTGGAAGTGTTTAAAAAACATGTAGATGTGGCACTTCAGGATATGGTTTAGGGGACATGGTGGCACTGGATTAATGGTTGGACTTGATGATCTTGAAGGTCCTTTTGAACCTTAGTGATTCTGTGATCTCCATATTCATAATAAGTCGGAGGCTATTGCTACTATTTTCAATATCTATTTTTAAATGGGTTTGAAATATCAAACACACAATGCCTTTTGTATGATGTGACTATAAGTGCATCTGCTGAAGTAAGAGACGACAACACTATTATAAAACTGTCTTGAATGAGGTTTCAAAATTAGAAATCTAAAAAGTAAATACTATCCCAGAATACACAGCTTCAGTGCATCAGGAGTAATTTCTCTTATAATTGAGGGTACTTGGAAACAAAAAGAACTTTTCTTTATTCAACACTTGGTTTATTTGAGTGCTGTATTTGCTCTGTGATTCGTACAGAATTGCAGAGCAGAGAAAAATAGAGAACAGAGGTGGTTATATTTTCGGAAATCATGAAAGCTTTAATAAAAACATCCCAGAATTGCTCATGCACATCCTGGTTCTTCCCTAAAAACTAGGGGAGCAAGAGATCTCGAGTTTCATTTTCCTTTAAAGCAGCCTTCTAACACAGCTTAATTCATTCAGTACTAAGTAGATCTCAAATCGCATGTTCCTGAAAGGCCACAGGGGAAATGAAGGGAGGACAGAGGGGTCATTTCTCTCCTCCTTCCACAAACAGCCAGTAGCAGAACCCTCTCAGGTACCAGAAATAGCAGACACTCAAATAATGCTGGAATGTTACACAAGTTACGTGAAATGAAAAAAGGGAAGACAAGCCCCCGCCCCCCAATCTGTTCTGTCTTTTAGCTGGAGTCATCTCAAGGGCTTTTTATAACAAGAGAAGACACAACATTTTCAGATGGAAATGTGATTTTCAAGTTGACAGTACAGCTTTAATTAAATGGGAGTCCAAGGAAAGAACATATCACTGGGAAATAAATAGGCTATAAAAGAAGAAAACCACTAGTGTGGATAACCAAGGAAATTAAGGGAGAGAACAGGAAAGAGCAAAGGCCATGTGAGACATCTATTACAAAACATCAAGGTTAATGCTACAAGTGGAGGCATTGACAGCTAGTGTGATAGAGATTACGGAAACGATCAAGGAAGCAAAGATCAAACGTTAAAGGAAATTGGCAGACTCTTACTCAGTGCATTCTGCACTGACGGGTAAAAAGGGAATTTTTGTGTTTTAAAATATTGTATCTTAAAAATATTACAGTGAAGCATATTGTAGCCTTTCAGACAATCGACTTAAAATGCAAGCTATAGGAAGCAATTATTTTAATACTTTAAATAAAGTTACAGACTCTTTGCCTCTTTCATAAAAACTATGCCCTAGATTAACATGAAAAAAAGCATTTTGAAGCACTAAACTGGGAACTAACAATTCTCCAAGTGCAGCTCCATATCTGAACATTTCTGCCATTTTCCACCAAAAAACAAATTTCTGGAAAAACTATTTTGGAATTAAGAAAAAACAGAGCCAGACACCATGGTGCAGTTAGAGCAAGAGCTTCCATGGCTTACAGCAGGAACCCAGACACCCGCTGTGGAGAGGATGCCTGGGCTATGGGATGACCCAACAGGCAAAACAATGTTTACTATCAAAGCTGTAATGTGCTGGGAAGTTGCTATCTCACAATAGCTTCTGACAAGTTGCTTAATGTAATTCTGCTATATTTTGCTTTCACAAAGGTAATGATCCCATTAGTCATCATGGTCACCACACCACTCTGCACTACTTTTGTTCTGTTCTAGTTTAGCTAACTTTTCTGTTGCATTTTGTTTTCTGTTTGCTGTCATTCACTTGATTCAACTAAACCCAACCTCATGACCACCAGTCAGATCCTGAACAGACATGTATAAGGACATTTGCTGTTCTGGGAAGCTTATACTTCATGTCTCAGATAGGAAGGCATGTTTGTACACCACACTCAATATACCTAGCATTAATCCTCCACCTCTTAATTCAGTCATTATGATGTCTGTTTTACTAATAAGAATAATAATTGTATAAACAATCTACAAACACAGATACACTCAGGAACACTTGAATGAGATATTTTTTGACTCACTATTAGAATAGCTATCAATTTTTAGGAAGTATTTTGCCTCATTTTAAGGCCTCTCTTGTCTGTCTGTCCCTTCTGTCTTCAGTCTTTTAGCTTCTACTTTTAGCTCTCAAATTTGAAGTCACAGGTTTCCAGTTCTTCTATTTGACCCTACAATTTAACAAGAATTCCCCTTTGAGATAAAAATGAAACACACTAAAACCGACAAGTTCTGAGTCAGCTCATTTTTTTTCTTCTATCCTAAGGAGAGAATTTCAAAAGAACAGCCATACCCCTGCTTCTGTGATTATAACAATAATTTTCTAAGGAGAATAACATTATCATATCTGCAATTCGCTATTTGTAGAAAACTTAAAGTGAAGAAAAGGAAGCAAAAGTAATTAAAGAATGTCTGTTTTTTCCTCCAGAGAATTAAAGTCTATTCATACAAGATTTATATACTCACGCTCTGGTTGCAGTTGACTCCAAGTGTTAGATTCCCTAAGGATTTAGGAACAGAACTACTGTCTATACGTTGTGTTCAGGGGACTATAATGGGAAATATGAAATCCAGTCTGTTGGAGGAAGGCCCGCTGAATGCTCTAACCGCTAGGATTAAGGGCTAAAGGAAAGGAGCAGAACTATTGTCACTAGTCTCATTTGAGAATATCACAGCTTAATTTACTGACCAATTCTACAAGAAGGTCTCTTCTTGTAGAGTCTCTTCCAGGCTTCAAGTGCTAATTCTTTTTGGTGAGTAGAGACAAAATCATGCCAGTCTTACTAGTCTTCTCTATTTTCCTATGTTGGCTAGTCCCTCCTCGGTGTGCTGGGAAGAGGTGTCCTTTCTTTGGCTCCTGTCTCTCCATGTGAGGGGTACCTCTCTCTGCCTCTGACCAAGCTATGAGGCACCTAATCACTAGGCACTACAGCACTAAGCTTAAAAATTTTGTGAAACTACCCAAAAGGACATCTAATTTTGTGCAGTATTCTTAGTAATATCTTAATACTTTTAATGCATTTATATAATGCCTACGCAGTCACACTGAAAATATTACATTCACTACCAAGCACAAGAAAACACTATCAAACACAGCAAAAAAAGGAACTGGTGTATTTGACTTCTGAAGAATGTTTATAAGAGGAATATGTATTTCACAGGAGCTTAACTGAGCAGAAACTCATTGGGTACATGACAGCAGTCTGTAAATACTTGAAGAAAATAAGCACTGCATTAGGAAAGGTACTATTTATTATAAACATTCGGGAAGCGATGCAGACACTGGATAAATACCTGGATACTGAGTTCTTATACCTTGTGGACCCAGTTCCTGTATAAACATTAAAACATTTTCAACAGGGCATAATTTTAGGAAGGTAGACTGAATGTCTATTTGGTTATCACAGAAAAACACTCACAAGACTAAACAGGCTTTGAATCAAGTGTCTTTTCCAAGACTAAATTTATATGGGTCCAAGAAAAATAATTTCCATCAATTATCATCTCCCATATTTTTTGCTGTGTAAATGTGAAGAACCATGTGGCCTTTTTAAACTACGCTGGTAAACACTTTCTCACACAAAAAATTGCTGTTCAACTAGAGCAAACAATACATTACTTTTAGTTCCCTTGAACCCATCTTGCTTCACTGGGATATGTTCAGACAATGCAAGAATGGAGTGCAAATACAGAGAGCTTTGAATGGAAGGGTCAGTGAGCAGTGAAGACAGAATGAGCCTTTCAAATTTGCTTGGAAAAATATTTTGTTTCTTACTAGCCTTTGAAAGAAAACAGTATCTGTTTTTTCACTGCAGTCTCAAAGAGTCATACAAAATAAATCTATACCTGCTCCTCCAGGGTAGCCAGAAGGTAGCAGTGAATCAACACATATCTTGCCTAGTTTGGATACGGCCTCTCCAAGGCAGAGTGGCCTGCTGAATATCCTTCATAGCAGTAAATCCTTTGGCTGTTGTGAGAATGAAAACTGTAAGATTATAATCTATTCCTAACAAACCTTCCCATTCTCATTTTAGCATTGGGTCCAGATCCATGGTTAACATAATCTTTTGACAATAGCTTTATCATTTACTTTTATGGTCTAGCCAGGTATTCTAGGGTAGACAAGACAGCCAGATTTATGACTGACATTGACAGAGCAGCAAGACTTCAAAGATCACAAGATTCTTCCATTTAGAATTTTCGTAAGTCCTTTAAATCTGTGTTTATCAGCTCAGTTTCCCATACATCTGCTTCTTTATCTTCTGGATTGACAAAAGATCAAATTCTCATTTTGCAAACCCAGAATATCATGAACCTGTTTAAAATAGATATATAAACCCAAATTTATATTACAATGAACTCAGAAAAAGATGCATATTCAGTATGCCCTTGTATCTTGAGTCACATTATTTTACACAGTGATTTTTTTTTTGACTGATTTTGTTTAATATCGTAGTGCCTGCAGCTTGTTTTGGACTCTGTAGCACAAAAAAACCCCTGCCTGTTGCAAAGAGTTACTCCTTTATTTACAGGCATATTTGTGTAAATACTGATAATAAACACTGAATGTTATTTATTTTAAATTTGCATATCAACATGCTTTTTCATGCTATACATAGAAAAAATTTAAACAGCTTCTTATATTTTCAATTTGGATGATGTGGCAATGACCGTATAACTAACACAATTAAACAAATTCGGGTAAAATTTTTGGCTTGTCAGTAGAATATATATTTTGATGGTGTAAAATCTTAGAAAAAAGAACTATTATTCATGTCATATCTCCTCTGTTGTCTAATTGCTATAACCATTCCATGTAATTATGACACATGAAAATATATGTTCTGTACATGTATACCCTGGATTAAATCCTTTTCACTGGAAACAGAAAATATAACAGCAACTCGAATAAGTCCTAGAATACTTTACGAGGATCACCACTTGTTTTTCCACTGAGCCCCTGTTACTGAATCCTGAAGTGGACTGTGTCTGCCATATAAACAGACAATAACGTGCAGATCAAAATAATAGAAAGCATTCTTTTACTTCAACTCATCCTCTTAGTGCAGCTCCAGAGCAGCAAATACCTCATATTGCAGTTTGCTTTATCCACCCCAAGAGACTTTACTTTCTGCTTAAGAAATTTTACAATTTTTACTTAAACAAGTCCTATCTCAAGACAAGGGAATTAAAGAATCTAACATTCTCTTTCATTTCCTTTAGATTAATAGGTCAAATCACAAGTGAGGTTCCCTTCCTAATCAGAAAATTCAGTAGCTTTTAAGTTTTGCTACTTGCTATAATGATGCTCTATTCATTATAAATGCTCTGAGCCATTGCTATAGTACAAAACTTGTTGTCCAGAACCATAGACAGGGTTAGATTCATCTCTCACTTCAACAAATTTCACACACATGGAACTGCAATGACTTCAGTGATGTTCTTCTAGGTTTACATGACCATACTGGCAAGAAAACTAAGACCCAACACCACTCTCTAAAGCAATATTAGAACAATCACTGCTAACAGAAACAAGATTGTGTCAGGAACACAGATTAAGCTATTGAGGTGGGAGACCCCTAAATGCGCAATCTTAAAAGGAAATTGGAGAATTAGTTTGCCAAATGCAGAAAATTAACTTGTGCAACGCTGTAATAAAAGCCCTAGTAGGAAATGTGCTACAGCCTTGTCTTCAACCTATGTCCATTTGAACAGTGTTAAATCTTGGTAAACATTAGAGCATCTTAGAGGATTAATGTCATTAGTGTGCCGTGTATCCATGCCTTTTGCTTTTTACACAGGCCATTTTTCTTGGCCTTCTCCCTGTCTTTTTTCATCACCATCTCTTTCACCATTTTGACCCTCCTCCTTATCAGCTTCTGCCCACTAACCTCTCTCCCCTCTCATTCATTCCTTCTCTTCCTTCCCTCAATTTTCCCTTATTTCCTTATGACATTGCTGGCACCTCCCCCCCTCTTTTTTTTTTTTTTCCATCTGTCCATCTCCAGTCACCACCAGTTTATCAAGTAGCGTTATGTCCAGAGGCTATCCTGTGGGCAAGGACAGCCTTGTGAATGGAACACAAGAGCTTACAGGGGCAGATGGAAGGGGAATGTGAACAATGAATGTCTACAGTTTTGAGGGAACATTAGCAACTCACGTTGTTTTTCTTCTAAAGGTAGAGTGGGGACACTGTGGATTATCAACTAGAGTGGTGGTGAAGGGGTTCAGGATGTCAGAGAATACAGAGTTGGAGAAATGAAATGTGATCCAGAATTGAGGTAGAAGGAATGGCTTTAGAAGGAAAGAAATGTTATGCCCTAATAAATGTAGCCAGCTAAGAAAACCAAATATCAAACCGCTTTCTGTGGTATTAACACAGACATTAAGTCACTCCCTGAGCAATGGCAAAGGACCATCTATTTTTCAGACGTTTCGTGGCTAAAACGTTTGTTATAATTATTAGGTGACTGGACAGCATCTTCACTGAAACAAACAGCAAAGCCATTCTAATGATTTCAGGACATTTAATATTTCCCACTCATTTCTTAAGCACATATAAGGCCCATTAGGTCACGAGTCACATACGGTGAACACTAACAGTAAACTCAAGTTAGTAAAGAATGACTCATCATGTAATTTTATGCATATGAAATAAAAGGAAATATTACAACAGTCATCCATCCCAGGAGGGAAAAATGTGGAGCAAAAAGTTATTGAGAGAGAGAACAATTTACACAGAAACAAACATAACATGTTTTTGCACATTAGGACTCTCCATTATGCATTTCCTGTAATTTTAGGTTGTTCCTATAAGCAGTTTCATAGTCAGTTACAAAATGTTGTTACTAATGCTATCACAAAATGAGATGTCTCTTCTACTTATATCGTGTGTATGAGTTTTATTTTAGCAAGCTTTCATGAAATAACTTGCATTAAATTACCCAGATGTAATATTTTGCAAACAGCCAGTGAAAATTATGATGAGTATTCCTAATTAGCTGATCATCAAGCTATAATCATTTCAGGATAAATTAAGCTATGGATATTATAGAAAAGTAATGAAGTGCTAGTGCCAAGGATTTTCTGTTGCCTTTTTTTAAATATAATATGGTGCAGTCAGACAAGAAGAGCAAAAGAGGTTTGTTTTGCACTTAACCTCTGTTCACTTGTAGTAAGCAAATATGAGTCTCCCAAAGCTCAGAACAGAAATTCTGGTTTAATCTGAACATTTCATTACCAAATGGGTTTCTCAGTAGTGAAGAATCATTTGTCTTTGTCAGCTTTGACCCCACTTGTCTTCATTAGGTTACTTTCTGAAAGAAGACTTCTATGATTACCTTCAACAAAAAAATGATGTACTGATTTAAATGGCACTGAATGGTATTCTCAGAAGTTACATTGCTATCCTGAAAAAAGACTAATGAAGAAAGACTGACTCTCCCCTTCTATGACACTTCAGTGACTGACACGATATATTATTAAAAATCTTATGTATTCTATGATTCAAATGAACTTAGATTAATAGCCCTAATACAAAAAAGATACATGGACTTATAATAATCTACCCGAATACTGTATGTTTGCATGAATAATTATGTTTAAAAAAAGAGAAAAAAACATATTCTACTATGGCAATTGCAAGCCAATATAAAAGACATTTAGAATGCATAATTTAGAGCATATGGAAATCTTCACTACATTGGAGGTCTTTGAAACCATTTTAAAAGGAACGGAGTTCAACAACATTACAAAATGTGGACATTCTAATAATACTTTTTATGTTTTGATACCTGGGGCAATTTAAGAAGGCCTTGCTTTTATGGGTTCTCCTTGATTAAATTCTCTGTTTATACATTAACCATGGCAATTTCAATTTGTGTTTCACAGACATGGCCCTCAAAGCCTTGTTTAAGATTTTAGCTCTAGAGTAATTACGCTTTATGATACATTCAGGCTCCCAAGGTCAGTATGGCAGATTAGCGCATACTGGATTCATTTCACAAATGCTTTGGATTTCTTCCACTCTGACATAAAGTGAAGAAAATTTCCAGTGATGATGAATTTAGAATTTTAATAGATTGCTATTAATCTTTCGTAGCTTTTTTCCTAAATATGGATCTAACATATCTACCTTCCATCCTAATTACAAAACTGGCTCTAGCAGTGTAATTTGTCATGTAAAACAGCTGTTTCTGGATCTTCTATTACACTGAAATCAAGGAATTGGGTTGGGGATTCATTTGGAGCCTGGGAATATTGACATATAATAAATTATAATCTAAGGGTGTTTTTTTTAAAAATACGGGCCTAAGAGAGATGAAGTCAGAGTAGAAGAGTCATTGTAAAAGTTCTTTTCAGTACTGCCCTTACTGCCTTCTCTCTCCGGCTATTTGAATATCGATGCTTTTGCTGAGCGACATTATTATGACAGGCTCAGTTTGGCATAGGTGTTCTCTTAGCTGCAGGTTCAAGTTTCTTTTGACCAACTTGAACAGATATCCTTGTTGCACTGTTAAATGTACATCTAAAGGAATTTTTTAATTTAAAAAGTTGTTCTAAGGAAGCTAAATAGAAATAGAGCATTTACCAATTAAATAAATTACAATGTGCAGGATCATAGCAACAATAAGAGACATATCATACATCACAGCTTTCAGAGCTGTTCAAATACTAACCTCATTAAAATCTTCTGTGAAAGGAAAGTATTATCATGATTTTTGGCAGCAATTAATCATCACAGAGTCCATTTAGGACTCCACCTAGATGGGAAGAAGCAGCATGAAAAGAATGAGAAGAGGAGGTAGATCAAAGGCTGGACAGCCTGGGCTTTGCAAATGTCAGAGGGGTGCCACAGGGCACACCCTGAAGACTACGAGACTTGTGGTAGCTCAGCATACTTCATTTTAGCTCTGACCAACAACCAGGGAGAGCATATCCACATCTAGATTTCACTCAAAGCTCATTAGAAATAAACAAGCCAAGAAATAATCAAATAAATAAATAAAATGCCTCCCTCGAGGTCTGCTGTGCCTGTTAGGGGAGAAGAAAACAGCCTATAGATGCATACAGAACTCAAGGATCCAGAATTTAAGCACCATTTTTTCTCAGGGACAAGTTATCCCAGATATGTGTTCTGAGCTATCTTGGACATAGCTTTGAGGAATAAGAGGCAGCTGCAGCCTCTGCTACTTTCAAACAGAACTGTGACACTCAATGGCTCTAAAAATTCAGCTCCTCAAGAGTTTCAAGCAGGACAGCTAGAAAAGGAGGCTTTAAGAACTGTGTTACAATTCTGTGGTGTCAGGGGGCTGGGGGAGGTGTGTGTGCTTGGATTTTTCCCCTGCTATTGAGTTTTAATTAAAATGAAATATTTAATATGAAACTCAGTATTTTCTACCTATGGATAAGAGTTTTAAATAAAATATGAAGTGCTGAAATGAACTGTAGACACATAGACTGGTTTGTCATTTTAAAATGTTTTATTCATTTCACCATCAGTAGTCTGAGTAGGAATCAACTTTTTCACCTGATATACATAGTTCTGTTCTGTGCCTGCTGCACACTTCATTTAAAAACTGGAAAAAAATTGAACCAAGAATTAGCAATGGTCCAACCTCTATCAGCTTTGTGCTGATAACTATCCAAAAGTGTAGTTCCTTATCCAAATTGACTGAATGCACAGGAAACCTTAACACAGAAAACCCCACTCTTTCCAAGGCAGGATTTCTTTTTGCAGCAGGCTGATTTCTTCCTGACTGTCCGCATTTAGTTCCAGTGAATAAGAGGAGTCAAATGGTCCATTCCAGGCCCCAGACCTGGTTTAGTCCTGTACAAACAGTGCAAAGTAATTGAAAAGTGCAACAAGGTCAGAACAGAAGCGTTTCCTGGATGTTTTATGCACATCTAATATCTGTCACAGATGCAAGACAGAAATGAACTTGACTTAAAAACCAGCTTCTCAATAACTATTATTACTGGTGAAGGAGGATCTATTTCTTTTCAGTACTGTAAGAATGTCTATGGTTTTTCGCAAGAGAAAATTATTGATCTGAATTACTATATTAGTAATAACAAGGATGTTTGAGTCAATTGTATGTTTAAAATACTTTTTCTGCTCTTACAGATTTGATTTGATATATATTTTTATGTATTCTTTGGATAAAACACAGCTTTAGTTTGAGGCCCTTTCTAGAGTGATTCAACCAATATCTTGGTAAAAAAATAGATCAAATCTTCAGGAATAATTCTCATGGACTCTTCCAGAAAGCTTCCTGTTGCCTTTCAAGGTTTCCCGCACTCATGCAACCTCTCAGATAATTTGAGAACAATGACATTTTGTCATTTGGCTCAAGTTAAGGTGGGGTAGACAAGATCACAGAGATCATCAGATTTGATTTGGATTAGATCCCATTCTTATTAAATTAGCCAAAACTTGTATTTTAGGACAACTTCATATCTTACACTAGCTGCAACGAGCAGAGGCTGCATGATCTGGCACTACCTTGACTGGCAAGTTAACACATGAAATTTTTGTGTGGGATACTGTATAGGGCAGTAGAAGTCCCGGGGCCAGATTTACTGTATCACTGTCTATTATTGCAAGTTTTAATTACCATGCTCACTCTGAGCTGCTGTACTGAAATTACACTAGAAGTTAAGTTGAAACTGTGTATCTCCAGGGATCTTTGTACAGAAAATAAGCAATCTTAGTATTTAGTGAAGGCTTTAATGGCATTTTTTGCTCACTATGTGCCAAATTAACTATCTGTATTAATATTAAATAAAGAAGTTCCTTCTATTGTATTTTTGCTGATATTACCCTAAATACTATCTCAGATTGTACCTCAACTTTGGGAAGAAGAAGGGATTAGCTAAAAGTAAGACAACAAAAGAAAGGCACATGAGTAAAATTCCTCTTCATTAGAAGAGTTTCCATTCCTTCTAACAAGCTTTATCCTGTTTAGGATAGACTAAATTACAGGAACAATCCAAGAAGCTACCAAACACCAAGCATAGCTCAGGTGAAGATAAATGTAGTTTGGAGGCTACCTCACAGAGAGCGAGTTACTGCTTAAATCCAGAGCAACTGGGACAAAAAGTTACAGTGGTCTCGGAGGTGACTGTATTCCAGGAAACATGCTCCTAGGATAATTTCTCTGATATTAAAAAAGAAACGTTTTCCATTCAACAAGAACATCGGCATAAAATTCTGACTAGTGCTAAAGATGTCTGCAGGACTGCTCATGCCTGAAAATTGCAAAACTTCCCATGGTTAATAAAGAACAGGAAAAGATGACACAAATATACACACCATAAATAGTCACAGATCTGACCAAATCCTATAATTACAGTGCTAAAGCATAAGATTTGCCATCTTTTTCGTAGCAGCCCAGTAAGTGGCAGTTCTGTGTAGTTTTTTCAAGCAGGATTCACAAACTTACAAAAACTTTTCAAACCTTTGCACTTTATTGATGAAAGTATAATTTCTCAGTTGTTACCAGTGAAAGACTTGGCTCTGCAATGAAATATCTCACTGACCTCTTTGTTTGCATAGTGAGGAATCCTTTGAAGATTCCTTTATTCTTTTTTTCCTTTGATTAAGGCCCACATTTAACACTCAGCCTACCAAGGCCTCTGTATCTTGAGAAAAATTTCAGAAGTGGGCTCTTGGAAAGTGCTCCACTAAGTCACAAAAAGAGACAGCCAAAAAAAAAGAAAGTGTTAGATTTTCTTAAATTAATCTTTGATAGTCTCAAAAAAGACCAGGTAAGAAATGGTGAACAGTGACAGTTTCCAAACACCTGTAATCCACTCCTTTCTCTTCTCAGGTTTCTGTTGGACTTCTATTTATTTAGTTAGTTATTCCCAAAAAGTAACCCTTTATTTGTGCTTTAATCTCCTGCCCAACATGTAAAATCCTGAACCGGTCCTGGCTGTAGGTGTCCTGCCCTCCTGTTCTCCAGCTCTTGTACACAACGGATCACATACAACCTCTGATTCCACCTCACACACCGAGAGCACTGAAGAGTTAACAAAACCAATAGGACCAAGTTAATCACTGTCATACTAGAAAAAGTTCCCATCTTTCCACATTCTTGGTTTTATTTATTGGTAATTTTTCTTGGCTAATGTTTATATCCACCACAGCTGTCAAAGCTCAAACCTGTCGTAGCTCTGACTACACCTCAGACCTCTCCATGCAAGAAATCAATAAAACTGATTCATGAAAAGCATCATTCATCAAACCTAGCTCTTGTATACAACACCGCAGTTGACAAAATAACTTTGTTGTCTTGTCCTTTAGCTACTGCCTCTTATGTTTGGCACAGGGGATTAATTCATTAAACCACCCCTTTCATATCTTTTAACCAGTAACGATATTCTGAAGGGGCCCATTTGAATGTTTTGGTTATAAATAAATATGTTATGCTAGAAAAATAAGGCTTAATTCTGGCAAAGAATAAAGCTATGAACAATATCCTCAACTATTTTTGGTGAACAATACAACATTAAGTAAAACTTAAAATCTGGTGACAAGAAACAGGAATGTGCATGCACAAAAGTAATAAAAACCTAAAATAATTTCACATTCAGTTAGTTATATTAGTCTTTGACCATTAAAATGTTAACATGATGATAATCAATCTTAAATCAATTACTGTGTAATTGTTGAGTCAATAGGAATGCAGTTAAATATTGATAAGTGTCTAAAAGCTCTATCAGGACATATTGACAACTTGAGAAATGAATGCAGGCCTGTGCAAAAGGAAAGCTTGACTTGCATTGCTTTGATGGAAAGCAGCACAAGGCTGAGTTTACATTCTTGTTACCAGTTAGACATGACAATCGATACAGGCTGCCTCTGCCCTGTCAGCATAGAGCAGGGAAGGTGTCCAGGTGTTATTTCCAGTCTTTTTATCTTTACAAGAACATGGAGATGACCAGCTAACATCCTGTGTAGTGGAGGGCAGAGGACTTAACAATCCAAAGATTTTTTTAAAAAAATTATTTATAAAGTGATACGGGGAAAAAAGTATTTATGTCCAAAAGGGTCACTGCTGTTTCTGCTTAGCATTCTCTGGTGGTTGCAAAGGTAGTCACAGTAGCCTGCAGGAACATTCACTGGAGTGGCTATGCTTATAAATTGTGAATTAAGAGTCCTCTTATTTTGATGGATATGAGCAAAATAGCTCCAAGGATTTACACTGTCTTCACAATTACACAGTCAAGACACATTCTAATCATACTCAGCTTGGTTTTGTGATGCTGCTTATCAAAGGAGTCACCAATTTTGTTCCATGGAAGTGGAGCAGTGATCCCTATACTGTTCTTCAACTTAGGAAAACTCTGTTTCTACAAACTGAGCTATTTGTGCTCCCGTTTGCTTAATGAAGTCATCATGTTGAAGCTAATACCTTTTACTATTCCTTTTGTACCTATGAGTGGATGAATAATTGGTGTCTAGATACTTATATTCTTTGAATGAAACATGCTCAGTTTTATCTGTAGCCAGCAGCAAAATATACAGAACAGAGAATAGAACTATCTGTTGTCGGATTTGGGTCAGGTAAGATACATTATTATACTATCTCCAGGTAGCACTAACTGTAAAGGTTATGTCAGGAGTTTCATTATAACTTTGTTTCTTTCATGCAGGTAACTTTTTGAAACATTCTCCTTCTCTGGTGGTATTTTCCTACTTTGTGTCAGCTCAGGGGCAAATGGTTTCTAGCAAGTTTCAGCTAAAACTGTTCAGCTATTTCACTTCACCGAAAGATTAAGTTTCGCCTCCCTCTGAACCCCCTTTATAAATATTAAGGCACAGTTTTGTTCTTACAGCAATGGCTGAGCAAACCTTTCAGGCTAGCCCTCATGGCTCCTTCTGTGCTTGCCCTTTCATGGCTGGCGCTCAGACACACAATGTGTGAGGACCATCTTCCTCCACCTGCTGAAGCCAGTAGCAGACGATGCCTCCAAGGAGTCAGCCACGGGCACAGAACATGAGAAGCCAGGAAGTGGCTGTGCAGAGCTCGGTTCAGGAGTTTCTGACGAGAAATCTCCCGTGGCTCTGCGAACATACCCATTCTGTCCGTGGTGCAAGTTTTAAACCCTGCTGCTGGAAAATTGCTCTAGAGTCCTGAGAAGCCCTATGGATCTTGCCAGCTGAGGAGCAGACTTCCTGTCCCTACAGTTCTCACCAGGCCATCGTGACTCCTCAAGATTAACCACATCATCGGGGCTCCAATTATTCTTTTGTCTCAGGAGCCTCAAACGTTCCTATTTGTTTCAGGAGCACACAACTGCTCATGGCTTTGGTTGGTATTGTGTTGTTCAGCAAATAAAGGATGAACAGCCCTCAGTGACAGTGGCCTTTTAGCTCCCTGAGGCTTAGATGACCTTTGACAAGACGTGCAAGGAAGAAAAAACTAATTTAACTGAGAACAGGCTGGTACAGAAAAGAAAATCCAAGTATGTTGCTCACCAATTAGCAAAATATGTCTTAATTTATAACCCGCTCATCTTGTTGAATTTGCTCCCAATAGGGAAAAAAAGAAGGACTTTTACAGTTCAGTTTTATTTCCATCAGTTATTTTTTCAGGAAGCTTCAACAGCAAGAAAGTCCAGTTTTGCCTGGACAGTCGGTAATTCTGAGGGGGGAACAACCGACATGCTCAGCAGGAGAGAGAACTCTGCGGCCAAGACATAGCATGCCCTTATAAAGACATGAGATATTTTTTGGTTACTGTTAAATTTATATGGCTACTCAATTACAATTTTGCACAAACTGCAAAGCGGCTACCTAAAAATCAAGAATAGAAACTATATGGATGCAGACAGTATGCTACAGCTCTGACACGCATATCAAGTAAACTTTCATGACAGTGGACTATCACTATTTCATCTGTGCAGGGTGTGGAAAGATGTACATTGGTACAACTAAGACTCCCGTATCTTATTTAGATTCAGAATATGAACGGGATTATTTTCTATCTGGAATAGGCTCTCTATCTTCAATCATTGCCATCAATGAAAAAGTCACTCTAATGCATAAGAATGTTACTATTTCTAACACACAGAATTTTCTTAAAATGTCAAGGACTTTTTATAACTCTATTAAAAAACTTAACCTGTATCAGACTACAGACTGTTTTCATGAACTCTGTTTGGACATCATGTTACATGATAGTTTATTATGCTTTAAGAACCATTTAGAAAAATGAAACAGTAATTTACAGGTTAATGTCTCTGCTAATGAGATCCCCTTTTAAAAAAAAAAGGTCTTTTAGTAGATGAAACAGATACGGATTCAATAGTCCCCAATTTTTCCACTTTTCTGTCTGTAACATTAAATTGGCACTTCTAAGAGTAAAATCTAAATGTGCTGTCCTTATCCAGGTAATGCATTAAGTAGTAGTTCAGACAGATTGTATCTTTAAAATCAAGTTGAATTCAGCCTCCCAAAGAGATACAAGTTATATTTACAGATTAAAAGAAAGGTTTAAGTTACTTACAGAAGTAACTACAAATCATAGAGCCTGAGGGCGAGAAGTGAGGCAGGGCTGTCCTGTTCCCCACTGCAGTCTCTGTACTCTGTGGGCTCAAGGGGGGTCCCCAGAGGGCTGGGCCTGAGCGCGGCATGGTGGATACATGGGGACAAAATGTCTGTTCTCAGCCAGGTCTCTCCCACATCCACATTTTCCCAGCTGGTTTCCTCCAACTGGAACCAGAGTGCAAGCCCACACAGAATCAGTGTGAAGATTCCAGCTGACATGAGGTTCCTAAAATCAGGTGTCAAGGTTAACCACTATAGCATATTGTTTCTTTTTAAGATGATGGAAAGATCATGAAATGTCTGATGCATACCTGTTCAAAATAGGGATCTAGAATTAAATTGAGATGTGCACTAATACTGCTTTATGCGTATCCAAACAGAAGTAAAGCTACCTCACACATTTTAATAACTCCAGATAACAAATTACAAACTGATAATACTGAAGCACCCATGAAACCAAGTATGACATGAAGACAACATCCACTCCTACATCTCTCAAAATCAATTTGACATAGACTTTTCAGTGTTGGTCTCAAAAAAAAAAAAAGGTGAAATATCCCTCAGCCATTTCTACTTCCCAGTGTACACTTTGATTGGGAAAGCTGTGGATGAGCATCTCAAAGTTGGCTGATACTCTCAAAAATATCTGAGTATGTTTGTTTTAAAAAAAAGTAAGACCTATATATCTATCCACATTTGGAAAAAAAAAAAACTACAGTTCAGAGGTTCTGACATTATACAAACAGCAAACTGATTAACTCCGAGGAAAGCACTGCTTATTTCAGCCAGCACACTTAATGTTTATTTAAATGAAAAACCTGATGGCCAAAAAAAGGAAATGTGAAACTTTGGAGTTTGAAAATTCCTAACCACTGAACAGATCACCTTCAAATCTGACTTTGTCTCTCACTCTCCATTAACATAAGCTTCGCATATTGAACAAGAAAATGGTTTTTAAAATGTAAGTTTTAATACATTCTTACTATTAAAATATGCCGTATGTAATGTGGGATAAGCAGCTTAGCCACATTACACTTAGAACAGCCCAACCTTCTAAAATATTCTGATTTCTGACTGCCTGATATTACAGTGCTAGCACTGCATTAATGTAGCATTTTGAAGTTCAGACTGTTTGTATTTATTATTAAATTTCTAGAAGTGGGTCTGTAGTCCTTTAGAAGTGTGAAGAAGTATTCTATATATACCCCTATAAGTACTCCTGCTAGGCCTTTGCTTTTCAAAGACTGACTGCAAAACCAAGAGAGGCGTGACGCTCCTCTTTACAAGCATGACAGGGAATCTGTTCAATATTTATGACCTTCAGATGTAAAAATGCTCTTTATCAGCTCCTGTTTTGCATTCTATTCAGCTAAAGTCACACCACAGGTCAGCTAAAAAGACTATCACTAGTCCAAGATAAATGAGCAGCTATCAGCATATGGGAAAGACTGCAAGTATCATAGCAGTCTAAGTGGATAAGGTATAGGATTTTCTTTTACAAGAAAAGACAAAGTCTTTTGAAAATTACTAATGAGGAGTGAATTTATTTGTGCTTTGTGCAAAATATCCACTTTAAGAAACAGAGAGTATGAGGTTCAGCTGTGTGATTTTTAAGGACAATTACAGACAGGAGTTTCAATGTTGCATTCAAGAATACGGCTTGGATCATGTGTCAGACGTGTATGCTTTCTTCCCCTGGTGTCCCTATTTCACTAGGCCTTGGCACGCATACCTTCAAAATACGTTTAGTGCTTATTAGGTTTTTTGACAAAAATACCAAGTTTGCTGTTGTCCCAGATCCTCCACCGCAGGGCAGGAAGCGTGACACAGTGGGGTGTGCACATCAGGGCTGGGTCAGAAGCACAACAGTGATGAAGGCCTGTGGAAATGCCACAGTTTAGCTGGCATAGTGCTAAATCCAAGGAGATCCACCCTCCATGGGAACAATACTTCTTTAATGAACTACACTGGCCTGAAACCCTAGCGGATAAAACCATAGAAAGGCACGCACCCAAAGCGACCAGGGTTTATAAAGGTGACTTCTGGTTGTTTTCTTTAGTAGTATGCTAATTTTGCAGAAGGCAATAGGAAAGGTTCTACTGTTAACCAAGTAACAGTTTATTTTAAGATGTGTTTTCAAAAATGGAAGTTTTTGCCTACTTATTTTGTTTGAAATTGCCTTTTCTATCTGCCTGGGAAGTAGACACGCACAAGCCTTGGAATGACTGGGTCAGCTTGCCAGGGATCAGAAAGCTGCCCAACACGATTCAAGCAGCAAATAGGCACCGTAAAGTGTTTGGACACTTTAAAGTTCCCCTGCATAAGTAAAGCAAAAGGCTCATGCTTTTTCAGCAATATACTTATTCATATGAATGTCCAGACAAATAAGGACTGCTACAAACAAAAGGTGGAAATACTTTCCAGTCCAGAAGGAAGCAGGAGATGCTGGTCTCCTCAGGGTCTGCTCAGCAAGTCTAAAAAGGTGATCTTTCTATTTTCAGTTAGAAGGTATTAATTCTCACAAAGTTAAGAGATAAGTTATTGTATTGTCGTGGCTTAACCCCATTCGGCAACTAAGCCCCACATGGTCACTCGCTCACTGCCCCCACGGCAGAATGGGGGAGAAAAACAGAAGAAAAAAAGTGAAAAAAACTCGTGGGTTGAGAGAAAGACCATTTAACAGGTAAAGAAAAAGCCTCATACATAAGCAAAGCAAAACAAGGAGTTCATCCACCACTCCCCATGGGCAGGCAGATGTTCAGCCATCTCCAGGGAAGCAGGGCGCCAACACACGTTAACAGTTACTTGGGAAGACAAAACGCCATAACTCCCAGCATCCCCCCTTCCTTCTTCCCCCAGCTTTATACGCTGAGCATGACGTCCCATGGTCTGGAATATCCCTCTGGTCAGTTGGGGTCAGCTGTCCCATCTGTGTCCCCTCCCAACTTCTTGTGCACCCCCAGCCTGCTCGCTGCTGGGGTGGGGTGAGAAGCAGGAAAGGCCTCGACTCTACGTAAGCACTGCTCAGCAATAGCTAAAACGTCCCTGTGTTACCAACGCTTTTCAGCACAAATCCAAAACACAGCCCCATACTAGCTACTATGAAGAAAATTAACTCCATCCCAGCCAAACCCAGAACATGTACGTGTTATTATACAGTATGCTATGGCCTCACAAGAAATATATGCTTGAAACCACTTTTGGGTTTGAGTGGACACTACTGTCTTTTCTGCCACATATCCATTATCTAACAGCACTTCCTAAGGATTTGAGAGCCATTCCTAGGTCTTCTTTTCAAATCACAGGTCAGGTGAGTGGAATGATTTTACAGTTCGAGAGCTGGCCGTAGGGAAATCAATGCAGTCCCTTTTCAGCAAGAAGCATTTATCGTAAGTTTTTGCTAACAGTGAGTAGCTCCAGTGTACATGTGCAACCTCATACAGATCAAAGAAGGAGTGGACAAGAGGCTCAAAATGCAGTGCTATGCGATAAAAGATTTTAAACATTCCAGGAAAACCCTATCTTAGCAAATCTCTCTGTTAATTGAAAATGAACATTCAGATTATTACCTCATCATCACTCTAGTAATTTTTTTAAACAAGATAAATCTGCTCCAGGTCTCAGCACAAAATGAAGTATCTGTCATCTTTTTATTCATCACACATTTTCTCACAAGGCATATTCAATCATTTATTTCAAGCCCTGATCATTTAAGGCTATAAAATTGATCCAAAACAGAGGTCAGTGTACAGGCATATTCTAACTTCACCTATGGAATGTTCATGCATTTGACTGCACAGAGTTTTCCACAGCAGATTTTGACTTGACTTTGAGCAAAGGCTAAGCAGAGCATTTCTGACACAGCGACAATGCATAGTCGAGGTTTAAACTGCGAAGCTTAAAAAAGATTTCACTTCAGGAGGTTTTTTAGTACCAGCATAAATAGCAGTTGCTGTTTAAAATCTGGCATGACGCTATCAGCTTTGTACCCTGAAGAGCTCTGAGCAAAAAAAGATTTCTAAAGGTGCCTTCTAGTTATTTTCTCTAATAGCATGCTAAGTATGCAGGAAGCATGCTGAAAATTGGTACACTGAACTACTTGGAGCACTCTATATTTTTTTTCTCTGAAAAAAACCAACCTGAGCTGCTTTCAGTACTGGTGGCAGAGAAATTTTCCAGTGATGACCCCAACAAGTCCTCCCTAGGTATTGACTATGGAGATGAAGCTTTTCACCAAGGCAGGCTTCATTCTCATAGCTACAGAAGCCTGTACACCCTGCCCACGCCACTAGTGACATGTCACAGAGACAGTGACAGAATCTTGAATTTGGCCTCTGGTTTGGATTTCAACAGGTAAGGTACCACATTCCTGCCTAAAACCTCCTGCTGGGAGCTGACTGCTCTCAATTCATACCCATTTGCCCCTTTACGGACCGACAAACGTCACCCTGGAATGCTACCTTGGGAACTTCCAAGGTGTATATGCAGATGCATTAATCAGACCATAAGTCAGCTACAGTATTTTAGTAGCCACACTGCTGTTGTGAAGATCTAAAACCATAACAAAGGCAAAGCATGATACAAGAAGCATTATCTAATAAAACAGTAACTGATACAGTG
This sequence comes from Phaethon lepturus, assembly GCF_000687285.1. Lineage (NCBI taxonomy): Eukaryota > Metazoa > Chordata > Aves > Phaethontiformes > Phaethontidae > Phaethon > Phaethon lepturus. The sequence continues at coordinate 147,839 of NW_010536867.1, read as the reverse complement.
ACAGACAAGAAGCCAAGCTTTTACACAGGCTAAGTGTTGTGTTTTAAATACACTGGCAGAAGCACACACCCAAAAGAACACCCCCCCCTCGCCCCAGCCACCACATGCTAGATCAGGTGTTATTAGGAGAGCCTACTCCTTCCTGCAAGCTTCGCCCATGGTACCTCAGACACTGCCAAGGTCCCTGAACCAGGGAGCCAGAATGAAACCCGAGCGAATGGATTATGAACCCACAAAACCAGTCAACGGCTCTTCTGTGTTCTGGGGGTCACTGATATGCTGCATGTAAGCTGCGGTGCTGTTGCTCTGAGTACTACCACTTGCCAGCATGAGAAAAGAAACTCTCAAAATACACATTGCCTTCTTATCATGCTGACCACTACATGACAACCGGGCTACAGTACCATCATGACAAGAAGGGAAAGCATCTTTTTGAACCGTTGTTTGGGGATGACAGCCAAACACCTCTACTGTATATTAGCTTTGTTAGTTTACTTTTGATAAGTTTGGGGCCGTATCAAGATGTATCTCATCTGTGGTCTCCTGCCATTAAACCAGTTTGCTTGCTAATTAGACTAGGCTTATCCTACCTGGTATCACACTAGCACTTTCCCACAACTTAGTAAGTTGCCTGATGTTTACCATGCTGTTGTTTAATATTTTAATCTGACAGTTTTTGATATACAAGTCAGATGACGAGAGCTATACACTACAGAACACTAGTTCCTTAATTTTAAATATAGATGTTAGACCTTCTTTCCTCTACTTTGTCCCTCAAGACTGGTTCGGCTAGTTCCTCAAGAGCTATACAGTAAGTTTTCTTTTCTTTGTTGACCTTAATACCTCTGATTTCTCTAAAATTATCCTGCGATCTATTCTTTCCTTACCTTTGGAATATCCTCTTAATCCTTTTTTTGTTAGTTTTAATACTATTAAACACCTAGTTACATTAAAGCATTCTGTAAGTCAGCAGCAAAAGAACATTAAACATTCAGTATTTTCCATATCATCCATTATTTGCTGCCTCTTAAATAACAGATGTATGTTTCCCCAAGTCTTTCCTCTACTTCTAGCGAAATTATTCTCTTTGATTCATGGGCAGTATATTAGAGCTGAGAACATTTAGGCAAAAGCAACCCAGGAAGAGCTGTACTTTCATCTTTAAAACTTTGCTGGATTTGCAAGCATTAGAGAAAATTACTTAACCTGTTTTTACATTAAGAGCAGACAAAAGAGCATAGACTAAAACGTAAAAGTCCAAATGCCTGAAATTAAGATACCAGAACAAAGGACTACTCTCCAACCTTTTAATTGAGCAGTCATTTCCACTAAGTTATGTGCAGTTGTGTATTTTCATTTACCCCATATTACTGCGGTTTGTGGCTTTTCCCTGGTGATGTCATTTTGCTGTACCTGGGCTTTGTATAGTAGTAAGCATGTTTTCAGTATAATTACTTTTCCAGCTTTGCATTGCTTTCCCCCTCTTCTTTTATCAATAACCCACAGCGTTGTTACACAAAGAAAATTTTGTATATGACACTAACAGAAAAACTTTTCAAACCAGGCAATAGTAGCTAGAACAATGACACTAATGGTGAAGGCCTTGACAACAACAGTAGAGCCAAATTGTTTATATTTACTTTTACCTGTTTGTAGTTACATTCTTTAGTGTGGTAATTACATATGCATACACCAACATCCTGTCTTTGTAAAAGAAGAGAAGTCAAAAATACAGCTGGATTTCGTTAAGTCAGTATGTTGGTTTTGATTTTTCATCATGCACTCGTTCTTGAATGCTAATTTCTACCTGGATATACTACTTTTCCATAAAAAAAGGTAATGACATCATGAATTACTCCTGATTGTCAACTGAGCTAGAAACCCTGTGCATAATTTCTATCAGGTGGGAACAGCAGCTAAAAAAAAGAGGTGTTTTTGAAGGATACGTATGCATCTGGTTTATGTATTGCTTTGTGACACTACTGGCTTGGAGTGGGAGAAAACAAAATCTTACACATACAGTATAAATCAGAGGTCTTGTAAATATAAATATGTACACATATGAAGAAAGATATTTATATGTGCAATTAGTTATCATGGCTTTCTTGTTCAGTAGTCCTCCATTAGGGATGATCCTAGGAGAAATGAAAAGAGAATTTGGTTCCAGATTGCTAAGATGCATAGAACAGAAAAGAAAGAATTGCTAGCAGTAAACAGGAGTCACAGTGCTATGCTTGACTGTTTTCTTTTATAGGCCAGCTGGCTTGTAATCAATATTTAGGCAAGACAGAAAATTCCCTTTGCCTCTCAGTTCATTTTGATCTCACTGGGCTAGTTGTACACCACCACCACCCTAATATGAAAAGAGACATCATCTGGTCCACATATACAGAGCACACTTCTCAGTGGTTATGACTACAGAAGTCAAGCTGCTTTCAAGTCACATTCAGAAATGCTGAAATTGTGCATCTTTTGACAGTCTGCCAGTAGCGTATAGATATATAACCAGTATGGCTACAGCACATCATAAAATTTTATTTCCTGCAGATTTGTCTGCCACAGAACATTTACTTGCTGTCAGAAAGGTAAAAAATATGCTAACAACCCTGGGTTTCCTCTACACGTGCTGAAATTTCTGAAACCATCCCTACAGCTACTACTTTTTCCTTCTTGCAACATTTGATGTACTCTTCTTTTGAGGTGTGGGGAAAAATTATCTTTAGAAATGGATTATTTTCATATTGGTATCTAGGGAACAGCAACTTCTAGAAGGTTGATTTGATTTGCGCCTCCTCCACAAGGCTTAGGCACGAGCCCACCGCACAGCACTATGCATCTCCTCTTTCCAGTAAAGAGCCTTTGCAGGAGCAACATTTACATGGTTTATTAGATCTGTGTATTGTTTCACTCAAGCCCGTTTCAGCAGAGATGAGTACAGAGCAGGCCCACTGCCAGCTCAGTTGTTTCATGCTTGCCAAACGTACAGGGGCTAAAAATCATCTCACTGGTGCTATCTAACAGGGCAAATATTTTTGTGCCTCTGTTGCAGGGCTCTTAGTACAACATTAGAGCTCAGCAAGAAAGGGGCTGAGCAGTGGCTTCAGCTGCCAAGTGCTAAAATTAATTTTGAGACCAATCATGTGCCACCAGCACTAATTTCGAAAGGAAAACAGCAGTTCTTGAAGTCTGCGGGAGCTTCAGTGAAGTCGTCCTGTATCATCAAGTTCGCTGAAGATTTTTATGGTAAATCTGTTAATAATAGAATCTCTATTACAGTTGGGCATTCCCTCCTACTGTAACATAACCCCCCCCAGTTATGTTCCCATATCACCGTGGACAGGCACCAGTCTGTCGATTTTACTGCTTTTACTCAGACCATGCCCCAGCGTAAACACAATAAACCCACCAGTAGTCACGCTGAAGTGTGGGGAAGCCGCACACCTCAGCTCC
>NW_010536867.1:73280-144358 GCF_000687285.1 Phaethon lepturus | reverse complement strand
ACAGCGGGCTCCGCTCTTCCCAGCAAGTGCTGTCCCCAAGGTTGAAAATAAAATAACTCATATTTTATCCTCATCTTCAGGAAGCAAAATTCAGGTCCGCGGCAGGGCATGACTCCTGTGCCAGGAGGATGTTCAGCTAGTCCTCTCCTGTTTGGGGGTGGGCTGCTGGGGGGTCTCCAGGCGCCGAAGGGTCCCCCGTTCCCCAGGGCAGCCTCAGCAGAGCTCCCTGGTGCAGCTGGAGCCCTTCACTTGCCCTGAGCTCGGCAGCCGCCCACGCAGCGCCCTTACGCAGCCCGAGCCTGGCGCTACCGCCAGCCCCAGCACCCAGGCGGGCAGATTCGCTCTCTCCTGACTCCAGGAGCTACCACGTGCTAGACCAAAATTTTCCAAAAATTCACCAGTGCCACTATGGATATCAAAGCACAAACCAGTCACTCGCTGAGCACAACCACCCACCACAGATGACGTGACAGATCCAACATACCACCTTGTTTCTTGGCTCCATCAGGGATTTCTTGAAGAATTCTGGCTGCATCCTAACCCTCTCACTGCTAGAGTTTTAAAGGTAACAACTTTTGACCACTGTTTGGGTGGCATAGAATTCTTGGGGAAAGAACACCTCACATGACTGGTCTCTAAATTCTTCTTCTGTCCAACAATATGCAGTAAATAAGGCCTGACAGGTAAAGGTTTTCCACTCCTACATGTTTTCAAGTTGAAAGAGGAAATCCCCAATTGCAAAAACCCTAAAGAGAAAAAAATCTCCAAAATACTTCCTAACTAGAAGTTTCATTTTAAGCCTCTTCATACATTCTATATAAGAAACATCAGAATTCTAATAATTTCTCAAAACAGTCTTCCAAGTAGACTATTTTCTGAAGAAAAATTATTAGTTTTAGTAAACTGAGTTTCTAACAATTTTTTTTTTGTTTTAAATCCCAAGCAATTCTAATCAAGTACTAGCAATATCACTTCTGAACTCCATTTATGTGCCTTTGCTTTCTCCCAAGTCCATGAATGCTCCCAAGATTAGAGAGAGAACAAAAAGCCAGTTTTTAGCATTTGGAAAAGGAGGCAGAATGGAAACCAGTGAACTCTTGTGAGCACATACGCAACCACCCCCAACACTGTACCTGACTGTACAGGAATACAGTTTGTTATGAGCAACTACATTTAAATAAAGTCAAACAGCTAATAATTTTAAAATGAGAAATCGAGAGTCCTTGAAACACAGACTCCCACAAAAGACATCCATTGGAAGCGTTTTCACCAATATGAACTAAAATATTTGTAACTCAGTCCTGTTGGTGCTTGGAAGGACTCTCTTCCACTTCAAAGAGTGCTGCTCTTCCCCTAAGCAACTGCAAATACTGACCGATGAGAGTGTCTGAGGGCTGGATTCAGGCTCACTTTGGCAAAAATGTGAAAAATCAAGTTCTTTCATATTTTCCACTAGAGCCGCTGCCCTTTGGGCACATTTCCCTGCAAAAGCTGGGAAGGGCTTTCCAAGGACCCCTCACTGGCTGCAGGCTTTGAACTGGAGCAAAGCTCGGGCCATAGCAACTATTTTTGGATTACTTTTTCAGCAACAAAGCTGAGCTTTGCGCTCAGAACAACGTTGGCACAAACACAACAGTGTTTTGAGCCTTATGTGATATTTATTGCATTATTTTACGTGCATCAACTCTAGATATCTTCTGTCAATACCAAGCAATATTTATATTTGGTTTGGTGCTCTCCTCATTATGAAAGTACAATAGCATGTACCTAATCCCTGCTAGGAAGCCTGGTTTAAACTCAGACCTCAGAAAGCTACATTTGATATGAAACCAATCTCTGTATCTGGGGGTTTGCAGCTAGTCATAATATTTCTGTTTTTATTGTCATTGTGTCTTTTTACAAATTCTTAAGTACACGCAGAATAAATACATCCAATTCCCTGCAGAGTTTTTCAGCACAATAGACATTTATGACAAGTAAATTGCCAAGAAAACATTTAGAATGCATATAATTTTCATGTTAAATCAGACCTTTAAAATAGAAGTAATTTTTTTTTTTTTTTTTTTTTTAAAGAGTTTCACAATTTTTACTGCAAAAGCTTGAGAAAAGAGTGTTTCCCTTCTGAGAAATAAAGCAGTAAGATAATTGCAGGGCTGCGGTGAACCATTTGGCAAAAGCTGCTCGCCATTTTTGAGATTATCCCTATGGTAGGTTTTACTATTTCTCATAAACTATTAGATTAATAATAAAGAGTGAGCCTGGAGAAATACCCATATTTGGCCATGAAGCCAAAAGAATATCAGTATGTTACTGTTTTAATCTCAAGATTTAATGGAAAGGCAGATTAACAGAAAGAAAATTATTTGATCGTGTTCTGTACGAATACAAGATGAGTCTTAACCTGGACATCAACTAAGAATGGAAGACTCCTGTAGGGAATCAATCTATTTCTTTTTTTTAATAATGTGGCATCCTCTTATTCTTTTAGCTGGCAAGTTATATGTCCAAAGAAAAGAAAAATTCGAAGATAGGAATGGCAGAGTCATCTAGCTATATTGGTACTTTTGAAATATTTCCCCCTGAGTTTTCAATCAATGCAAGACCAGACATTTCGAAATATGGATGACCACAGGCCGAAGTATAGTTTGAATTATACAAGAATGGGAATTACATTTCATAAACAAGGAAATTAAAAATAATCAGATAGCTATTAGCACTGGAAAGTGTGGGTTTCATACTTTCCAGCAGCATATAACATGTGTTGCTATCTCCAGGAATTTTTGGGATTATAGTATATACAATAACTGTTTGCTCTTTCCAGGACGAAGCAGGGCAGCAAAATTGATTAGAGAAGCCAGAAATGCCCTCAGCACCAAGCCAGCTTTTCAGCCACTCTGCTGTAATACGGTCAACAGAAGTATTAAAATCTGTAGCAAATAAATATATAAATGTTTAAGATGCCTACTTTACAGAGTTCAAATGTATCACTGACACACCTGAAGGCTGGAGGTAGAACTACAGAGATTATGCATATTTATAAAAAACTGCTTTTTATTGTGAGATGCATATCTCACCACATCTTTAATCTCAACTGCCAAGCCCAATGACATTTCTAAATATGTCACTGAACACACTTTGCTATGTAGTCTTTTTATAAAATATTGAAATTTCTGAAATATTAATCAATACACAGTCACCCCAGTTAAGAAAAAAGGGTAGCTCTAAATTAGCCTTTAGTGTAATAAACTCATAACTGAATTTGGCTTTCTATCCCAAATAGCAGCTCTGATGCCATGAAGATTGAATGTTGACTCTGATTTTCATTGTGGGTTATGTGGAAAAAATGTAGTGACTTTGAAGCCTTCAAGCTGCAAGCAGTTCAAAGAAACCATTTACTATATTCAGTGTTGTGTGTTACTGAAGGGTCCCTTATGAAAACACTGAAAAGACTTCTCTCTTCCCTCCCCACACTCAATAGCCTGATCATAAATTTAACAAAAACGACAATAAATCGTATTTCTGACATGCCAATACAGGATTTTTGGTTTGGCTGTTTCAGACTGTAATTTGTCCAGCGCTGTAGGATTTATGTGAATTCATTTGTGCACATTTGAATAATTTGATATTTTAATTTCAAGATTTCACACAGCAATTATGTAGACTCGGTGGCTGTTGTCACCTCTCCATCAATTTTACAAATCCAGTAAGTTACATTAATCACATTTTGGGTTTCAGTCTAAGCTTGAAGACATAGTATATGAAATCAGCATGTGCTGTAAAACAGGACATAGATTTACTTAACACCTTGTATTAATCACAGATTACAAGAAGCCTGGGCTATTGTGAGCTACGTTTGTTTCAGAGAACTCTCGAAAGCAGCTTTTGTTAGATAGCAATGGTTTGCACTTACTCCTTTTAAAACAACATGTGCGAAAAGCCAATAGGAGGAAATAACTAGTGGGACTTTTAGTGAAATCGTAGAATGCTAACCTCCTCTGTGATTGCATTCACAGCCCCACTAACCATTTCTAGTAGTCAGATTGATGAGAAAATTGTTTGCTCTTGCACTGAGTAGGTAATACTAGACACGAGCAAAGGTGCGCCTCTTCGCATTTTGTTTTATGTGAAAAAAAAATTACTGCCAAAGTTTGGGAAGCTATTTGAAGTAAAAATGAAAGGCTGCTGTAGAGGAGTCCTGTAATGACCATGTTTGCATGGATAAATGACAGTGTTTATACAGTGTACTGATATGTATGGCTTGACTCCTGTCCTTCTGTATCATCATAACAACGTGATGCTACTCTTCCTGAAGATGCCAGAAAATAGTATTTTAAGGAAAGTCAGCACAGCAAACAGTGACTATCAGTTTAATCCAGAATTAATGTGCTGTAACTGTGCATGATAGTCACAGTCACAAAAAAAGCAAGAAAATACCATTATAAATCAAGAAAAGCTAATTTAGAGAGTCTGTATATCTATATGAATGCTAAGATACTGGCAAAGGTTTAGATCCTCTTGCATTCTAGGGTGTTTAAAAGCATAAAGACTTTACTGTCACACTATTAGTTTATGCATCTGCATTGCTTATGCAACAGAGCAATATGTTTCAAGTGTCACATTATCAGCAGCCTCATCACCTGCACCTGAGAAACTGGTTCAGGTCAAACCTAATCCTGCTCAAGAGGAAATGAAATAGCGAGGACACTCTCTCAAACAGCCTCACATCTCTTGGTCAGCGGAGAGCTGAATCAAAGCAGTATTTACCCTGCGACCCACAATGCTCCCCCCCCGGCTCATGGCAAGTTTGGGAAGAAAATGTCCAGGTAGGCATAGGAATTACTCTCAAATAAACTTTTTATGCAGCATCCTCCCAACAAGGCTATATCCCTGGGGACGCATGCTGATCGTCTCCGTATTCTCATAAGTTCCTGCGCTGCATCCAAGATGTTCACAGAGCTAAATTTAGCTCAGAGTACAGATAAGGCTTTTTCATTACTTAATAGCTTTAGCATACCAGATAAGGCTATATAATCAGTGAATATACTACAAAGCGGCTAATGGGAAGCTTTCACTAACTTCAAAGAGAATAAGGTATAGTTAAGAATGATTCCAAGTTAGTAACTTTACCAGACAAATTCATTTTATCCAGGTTCCAAAAAGTGATCGGTGTATAGAAATGCTCTGCTATAAATAACTAGAAATGGAAGAGATATTACAAATCAGGTATTTCCTCTGGGATTTTCTACAAGGACTAAACTATCTTTTACAGTCTCTGCTCAGGTTTGCAAGAGACCATTGCATCAGTGACAAAGGTGAAAAGGCCACAGAGTGTGTTTCAGACTTTTTGACAAAAGTATTGAAAAATAGTAACAACAAACATAAAATGAACGCAAACTAATTTGTTATTTGTGTATATTATATGTCTTACTATATTTGATGTAGATACCAGAGTCATACTATTTGCACTGATTAGGTTAAAAAAATCCCACACCATCTAACCAAAAAACCAAAACCCGGTAGAATTTTTGTTGTATCTCAACAGGATTTTTGTCTAATGTGTCTGGATAAGCTCTGGGGTAAAAAGAAAGCAAAACTGTCCAATAATTCTTTCTTATGTGCATGTGGAGGGCAAAGACCACTATGTCCCATGATTATTGCAAAACTCTTATTACAACTTTCATCTTTTTTAAATGGGAAACCTTTATTTTATTAAAGCTTATTCTACTTATTCTACTGATGGGCTTGGCTTATTTTGCATTTCGAAATCTGCTTGTTTCACACTAAAAATTAATAATAAATTCATATCTGAATTCATAAATCTGCTTTGTTTAATGATCCCATTCCACTTCCAAAATTAAGAAAGCCCACTCTTTCAATCCATATGCATGAATTTTTCCTTTCAGATAATTCTTTTTTCTTTGCCTTCCTTTTTCTCTTTAAAACAAATTTTAAGACAGAAAAAGTCTAAGCAATTAAATCTTTCCAGAAGATGATAAAGTCTTTGCTATTCATCTTCCAGTTAAGTAACCTTTTATAATGTACCTATTATTTATTCAGTGGAAAGCTGCTACAGGAAAACTCGGGACAGTAGCCACAGTACTTGTCTCAAAAACCTGAGTCTCTCTGGTTATTATGCTCTTCCTTGCTTGCCTGCTGCTTCCTCATCTTTCTGTCCCTGTGCTTAGACTCACTTATAATAAACCATCTTAATTAAACCTCTCCACCTCAGTATTAGGCCAAACGGAAAGAGGCAAAAAGTGATGCAAATTAGGAAAAAATACATACATTTCATTATACCACTGGAACCTGTGTTCTATGCATCTGTGCTAAAACCATCTATTACATGCCAACATTCAACCTGCCAATCCAAACCTCTTTTGCACTGTGGTTAGTTTTCTTTGTTGTGAAGAACAGCTTCTGGTCCTACGCGGTATATTTATTTGTTCCCTACTGTGCACTGAAATATTAAAAAAAAAATGTTTTCAGAGAAAATGGTTCTGCGTTCTTTAGAGTACTTGTCTTCTATTTAAAGGGTGCAGTTTTGTAACTGTACCTCTCAGTTGGCATAACTTCGGATCCATTTCACATCAGCTTCAGGCAGTGGACTTATTTTACTTGTGCTGAGCAAAATTTTGAATACCAGGTATGTGGCATAACTCCGTTCTTTTTAACTGGTCTAAGAATCAGATGCTTGGATACACAATAAATGGGAATAAAATTATTTCTCTCATGTTAGACTAGCATAATTATTAGAAAGCTTTTTTCCTTATATCATAAGCAAATACCTGTGGCAACTCTTCATAAAGATTTTCTTGTTCAAATAATTAGATACCTTTGGTGCCCACATAAGCATCAATATACTGTTTTGCCAGCCATAGACAGGATATAATTTTGAGTAGAAAATGCTTTTTTAATGCTCATGATATAGCATTTCCACACAGCTATCATTGACACAGTGTGTATGAAAGATAAAAGAATAATAGAAATAGTTGGGCTTGAATGACATACGCAAAAATCGTGGTTGTCATGGTTTAACCCCAGCTACCAACTAAGTACCACATAGCTGCTCACCCACTGTCCCCACAGCAGAATGGGGGAGAAAAACAGAAGAATAAAAGTGAAAAAACTTGTTCCACTTTCTGTTGAGTTTTTTTTCACAGAATTTTTTTTATCTCAACTTATCTTCGATATAAAGGCAGCATAATAGCTAAAGCAGAAGCCGCACACACAAGCAAAGTAAAACAAAGAATTCATTCACCACCCGCCACGGGCAGGCAGGTGTTCAGCCATCTCCAGGGAAGCAGGGCTCCATCACACGTAACAGTTACTTGGGAAGACAAAACACCATAACTCCAAACGTCTCCCCTTTTCTCCCCCAGCTTCATACGCTGAGCATGACGTCCCATGGTCTGGAATATCCCTCTGGTCAGTTGGGGTCAGCTGTCCCAGCTGTGTCCCCTCCCAACTTCTTGTGCACCCCCAGCCTGCTCGCTGCTGGGGTGGGGTGAGAAGCAGGAAAGGCCTCGACTCTACGTAAGCACTGCTCAGCAATAGCTAAAACGTCCCTGTGTTACCAATGCTTTTCAGCACAAATCCAAAACACAGCCCCATACTAGCTACTATGAAGAAAATTAACTCCATCCCAGACGAAAGCAGCGCAACAGTAAAGGCGGGGTAAAGTCTTTTTTGAAGCTTCTTAGAAGGGCCTGCCTTTACCCAGAGTGCAGTTTCATTTGTTCATAATTAGATAGCGGATATGAGCTGTTCCTATCTTTTCCCCACATGAGAGGAGTTTACAGGGGGATTGAGCTGAGACTCTTCCAGATAGCTCCACACATGTTCCAGATATTCCTGTTCTCTTATTACATACAAGTACAGGAACTCCTCCTGCCACCCTTACCCACAGTTGACCTTCCTAGATACTAAGCTAGACAATAACAATCATCTGGATTATCTGTAGCGGATCGCAGGATAGTCATGAACGAAACCCATAAGGCTACAGCGAAATAGGCAAAAATAGGTTTAGAATATGTAAAAGGGAGCCTCGCTGTGCAGTGTTTTCTTCCACGGTTAGTTTTCTGTAATTCTACAGTTTCCTAAAAGATCTCAATCAGAAAAGCATGTACTTTCAGGGTAATACACTGGTTTACATGCAGTTTCACCTGTCTGGAAAGCACAGGTTAGTAGGAGGAAAGCAGACTTTTTTAACAGATTTCATGTATAACAAGGACCTCTTAACCTGTGCAGGCAGAATAGTGACCATAATGTAGTTACACATAGTCCGAGAAAAATGGTTAGATTACAAAAAATGTTATTGGCCAGTGGAGTAGATGGTATTAGAACACCCAGCTGTAGGCTCTGCATGAAGATGGCATCCCTTTGCAGCCCGGTGGTTAAGGGCAGATGTTCTGTTAAGCACATTTAAATTAATCAATTTGATCTTCAACTGAGACTAAGCAAGTAAGATTTTCTGGCTTAATTTTTAGTAGAAAGAAGCATATTTCTGCACTAATGAGTATCATGAATTAGTGTGTATCTACCTAGGAAAGGATTCACTGTTAATAATCTGCAGAGAATATTGATATGTATTGAAATAATGCAAGTCCATTCAAATAAATACATGTCTCCAAAAGAAAACAAGAAAATATGTTGGATAGATGTTTTTCCTTGACTGAGGAAAGATCCAAATATTTTCCAGAAGAAAAATCTTTTTAATAGAGATGTGCAAGAGTTTGCATAAGGCATTTGAATAATCTGCAAAGATTATTAATAGGACTGAAAAAAGCTTATTTCTAGATTTTCTCAAAGTGTCACAAAAATCTGGAACCAGATTATAAACTAGAGGAAAACAGAGGTGAATAAATTCAGGAAATAGGAAGCGTGATGGTACGCGGACAGATAGAGTACACTACCCACATTCCCTTTTGCCGCTCTGGAACAGAAGAAAATGTACTCCTTAGGAAAAACATTTCTCTTTATAGATGAAAGTGATAAAATTTAGTTTTGCACAAAACCATTAAGTTTTCCTGTGGAATCTCACTGATCTATCTTGACTAGTGTTTTCAACAACATAGACTTTGAGTACTACAAAGTAGAAAATTTACATTTTAAAAAATTTAATCCTTTTCTCCTGCCACCTCTCCATGATGGAAAAAAGGGCCCACTAATTTCCTTTCTTTTTCAGCCCAACAAAATCAGAGTAAACCCAGCCAGAAAGCAAAACAAGGCAGAATAAAACAAATTCTATTTCATTTAAGAGTTGCAATCAGAACTCAATTCTGGTGTCAAACATTGCATATCAAATACTCACAGCAACTGTTTGCCATAAATCATTTAATCCCTCAAGGTAGAAAAACAGTATAATAAAGGCCAAGAGTGGTTCAGTTTGTTTGTTTGTTCAGTTTATTACAGGGACACAGAAAAGAAATAATCTGGACACACTACTAGCTGAAGTCTGGAAAACTGTGCCAAACTCATATGCATCTAATATTGAAATGCAAAAGATGAAAAATGGTTATAGTTTTAGTTTGCTTATTATCAGTGCTTCTCTATTTGTTACAGAATTAGCAAAATATCCCTAGGAGGAGCTTCTTGCATCCACAGGAGATCAGAGACACACAAAGTGATCTTGTAACATCTGCAGGCTGATTTCCACACCTGAAAATTTTGAGTTGTTTTATGTGAATATTTGAATTCTGAGTATCTGTGGGCCAATGCTCATCTCTTTTCAGGGTAATTCATCAATGTGAACAAGTCTTTACTGTCCCAGGTAACACATCTGAACTCAAAATTATTCTTCCTGAAGGACTCTTCCCAGTGAATTGCAAGGACTGGATTTCCAAGGTTGTGAGTACCATAGCTCCAGGTAAAGTCACTGCAAGTTCTGGTTCCTCAACAAAATTCTGAGAGAAAGAGGGGGAAAAAATAAGTCCTTCGATTAGAGTCCCCTTGAATGGAATGGATTGGTAGTTCAATCACTACACTTATAGAAGGAAACAGGTTTTATAATCTGCACCATCCCTCCTGGCTTCACTGTGGCATTAAGAATTTTTCCCCTAGTGCATCGTTTTTATCACATACCTGATCTCTAGCAGTGATCAGTATAGAGCTGATAATAATTTAAAGGCTTTAAGGCTTCTGAAATGGTGAGTTTCAATTGAATCTGAATGGGATGTGTTTAAAGGTTTTCACCTACAATAATCCTTTCATGGTGAAATGATGAGAGCAAAAAAGAGATGATGAGACAAGACTGAAAGAAGCAGATGCTGAAAAGATGAATGGTCAATATTAAAGCATTCTTCCAGAATAAAGCAGGCAATGGAGACAGCCTATAGCCATGCCAATGATGGCTTGGCTCACAGCACTGTACTGTGAGGAAACCAGCTGATCTTTTTCCTTTGTGACATTATTTAAGGCCCCTCTCTGGCTTTATTCCTTATTTTGAAGGAATTCTTGATAGATCACAATTGAAATCTCATTTCTGACAAAGCTTCCACAGAGTTTTGTGCCCAGGCATACTCAGAGGCCCCTCTGGCTATCCATCTGCATGTTAGCCAACAGAATACTTTTCAAAATCTGGTTTAGTGCTACCAGTTGTCAGTACAGATTGAATTCCTGAGGAAAATCTACTGGGAGAGAAATGTGCAGGCAGACATTCAGAAAGCCAGAGGTTTTTTTCATGATTTGGTTTCTTTACGTTGCCCAAACATTGTAAAGCAGACAGTCTGTTCACAACAGGCAGAGAATTGTCCTAATGCATGAAAACACTACTCTACAAAGCTGTTAGATCCATCTCTCAAGTGAGCAATGCCAGCACTTCATGCAGCAAAAGAAAAAAGAAAGAAGCTTCTGAAACAAAGCAAAGAAACCCTTGGCATGTCAGCCAGATGCGAGTTCTGCTTTGATATTATGAAGTATATGTTGCAGTGGCATCAGTGTGATCTTTGCAACTCTGACTTTGTAACGTCTGCTTGTATATTCTGCCTGGAACAAAGCTTCTGTTTCAGACTGAGCTGGTTTCAGCTACATTCAAACTATATTCTCAACCTCAACATGAATAATACTACTGCTTCAGATTCTGTAGATGCTCCTCTTAATCACAAGATGACGACTGACATGGTAACTGCCATCTGCAATACTGCACTGTTATTTCACTTAAATATCTCCAAAAGCTGAATGTGTGACTAATGTAATTATGACTGCTAAATTAGTGCAGTATTTCTTAGTCTTCACCTGATTCCCTCACACTTATTTTGGTAATAATATTGCTCAATTTTATCACTTATTTAATAAGGTGGGGTCTGTTCTTAGTCCTGGGGTGGTGGGTCATATCATTGAGATTTCATGGCCAGCCTAATGGCAGAAAGACTATTATATTGTACTATCTTACATCATTACAGTCTTGTGAAACACATTCTGATGTGCAAATGATCAAATGCTTACTTTAAAAGGTGCTGGAGGTGACCATCTGCAGTTACAGGTATTTCCATATGTTTAGGATATGCATGTGTCACATGTTGCGAAGAGTCCGGTGTCATTGTCCTTCTTCGACTTGGCATTACAAAGGTTTCACATTTCCATGAATGATGACCGACTACAATAGTTCTGGCATTGACAGAAAATGCTGCTATTGTAAGATATGCAAAATACAGCTTCCAGCAGAGACCAACGCAGCATGGCTCTCAAAAGCCTGGCCAGAAAGACTCTTTCCAGTTATTCAACAAAACCTCTTTTATTGAGCACTGTGGTTTGAGCACAACTGTACAAAGCCAGACTTATTTAAGTCAAAGACAATATCATTTTGAAAATACTTCAAGAGCTACGTTTTCCTTTTGGTGGTGTTGGGGTAAACCCACTGACTTGACTGAGGTCACTGGGAGCATGTTGAGTGATTCAGAGTCTGAACATTCACGCATTGAGTTCTGCACAAACACCAATTAAATAGAAAACACAATCTGTATCTTACAAATAGATTATAGTCACAAGACAGATGCTGACAGTTGTGTAAGTCTTCTCCAGTGTATGACCATAGGCAATCCTACAGAAATAATATCTTCCCAGCTTTCAATAGTTTGGATAAATGGGAAGAATTATGCACACTGCACATACAAATGGATCAGTGATACAGCCTGGTTTTGCTTCACTGAATTTAATAAGTATCAATTTAAAAATTCATTCTTAAAGAAACCTCCTTTTAGGTTTTGTAACCTCAAGGTTCCTTAAATTACATCCCAGATGATCACTGCCATTCTCTAGAAAATACTTCCAAGCCATTCATGCCATAAACTTGATCATATGTGGAAGACACTTGACCTCAGCAAACAGGAGTATTTCAGATAGTGCTGTGTAGTTTACTGAGAGAAGCAGATGAGAATCAATGATAAGAATGTCTCTGATGGTAAATGAGTAAGAGCCTGATCCACTGCCCACTTAATGTCCTTTTTTACTGATTTCAAATGGACAATGGCTTGCACACACAGAACCCCCTGATTGTCAAAAGCAGGAGAGGCATCACGTTCACCACTCACCAACAACATACAGCTACGTTTCCCTTGAAAAACCTGTGTGATTAATAAAACATACCGAGTGGAAAAATACTTTCCAATTTTCCTGGCCACCAACCAGCAGCATATTTTTTATAAAAATAAATATTTAAAGCAGTGATGTTTGGTATCATGCTCTACCAGCCCATCCCTTTTACACTTTTCTTTCATTGCTGGTATTAATTTAGAGTTGTATTTTCAGCTCAAAGCAATCTATGTTCAATGCTGAACATTAGCCAGTCACCATGTTTCTTCACTCTTTTACTGTATGTACCTTGAATGATTTGGATGACTATATACAGTTAATTCACATTTTTACCTCATGTATGTCAGTTCCTCCTCCTTTTAAAAAGAGCTTCTTTGTTACACTACATTAAAATGGGATACAATATTCTGATAAAACATTACCAGTTCCTAGCACTTCAGCTATATAGAAATACTTTTGTCACCTTTAATACCCTTGATGTTGTAATTCAGTTTCTAAGAAGCATAAGGACATATAAAGATAACACACTTTTGCCGCAGAACATACAGGGAATACATCTTCAATATATTAACTAAGAAGTTGCACAAGTTGCCTACAAAATTTTCCATATATCCCAGAGAGACAAGCCCCTTCCTATCAGAATACAACATACTAACCTCTCAGACAAGAGCACTCTTTAGAAGCGGAAATACCTCTTCTACATTTGACTTCTTTCTCTTTCAGGTTTACATGCTCCTTGGAGGCAAGCTAGCAAATTACACAGGAAAATTTATGTGATCAGTCAGTCATTTCTTATGCAAATATTATGTTCTGCTTCAGGGTGTATCCTTAAGCTGCATCAGATATTTACCTCAGTTTTTGAAAGTATTCCTTCTGCTAGAGCAAAATAGTATGTCTTGTAGAAAGGAAATTATACTGAAGTTTGCATTAAAACAATCTGCAGGCATTTTAAAAGGCATTATTGCTAGAATTGGCAAAGAATACACAATAAGATTTTGCTGCCTATCAATTGTCTACACATTTACAATTCATATTGGATCACTGAAAATCAGAGAGATTAAAGAAACCAAGTTTGCTCCTCAGATTATATCAAGTCCTCTACCTGCTGGCGATGTATTTATTTAACCCTTTCTGACTCTATTCACATTTACTTTCCCACCAACAGTCTCTGATCTTCATAACAAAGCAGTGTGACTTAATTCACTATCTCCTCATATTTTTTACTATAATTTGTATGTTTTGTCCAGTTAGCAATTGACATATTTTCTTGACTATGCAAGAATTTGGGAGAGATTTTTTTTAAATTTGCTGACAATACCCATAATTAATGCTGAGATCTCAATGTTAGCTCTTCTGAAATTACAATGATCTGATTTTGAGTTCCTAAAGTTAAACATTATGTGCCAAATTCAGATATACAGCCTTACCAGTCTGGCCCACATCAAAGCATTAAGAAGGTCTCAAGGACACCATTCTGAAGGGTGAGAAAGCAAGCCCTAGCTATATAGACTTCCTTCCTGGAAATCTAATGCCTTTGAATTAGGTGGGGGATACGCAAGAAATATTTTTACATGTTGGAGTTTCATTATGCAACTGCTCAGATGTAGCCATTACCATGACTGAAAATTCCAGCCGTTTTTGGCTTCAAGGCAAAACTTCAAGGTCACTTCAACATAGCTTTTCTGTATTTGATAATACCTATTTTCTGCTAAGGAAAAATTACTTTAGAACTTCTGCCTCACACTGCAATTATTTTTTTCATCAGTTAGAGCAGCTGCCAATTTAACACACTTTATGACCTGTATTAGCTTGGTTTAGAAGCCAATCTAACAGTAATAAGCCTTTCTGAGCAGGAAGAGCCTTGGTGTTCACTATTCAGGGGATGGAGAGACGATACAATCAACAGTCCTTATCTGATAACAAATGCAAACCCAGTTCTGACTCAACTCCAGAGCTATGAATGGATTATTTCCCCCCGTAGTATTTTACCTGAAAAATTTGTAAAACAAATAATGCATCATGCTCATAAAAACCCCAGTATTTAGTTTCTAGTATTCATCTGTGTTTTCATTATAGGTATTTCACTTTTCAAGTATGTAACATTTGACAATACCACTGCACATAAATATATGACAGTGATAAAAATACAGTACATCTGAAGATAACACAAAAGCAAATAAACTGTAACCTGCATATATAATTGCATTTACAAAAGATAAATATTACTACATTTACTAAAAAAGTCATGAAAAGAGAAATATCTATTAAGAAATAAAACTTATCCCTCTTTCTGAGCAATACTGTTGACTACATTATCTATAACAGAAATTAGATTTGACATTCCAAGAACTGTTTTTAGACACATTGCTGGATAACAAGTTAGAATTACTATTTTCCTTAAGGTTCATCAGTAAAATACTGTGAATGTCACAGTTAGAAGGACTCTCTGAGTAGCCAAAAGATGTGTTTCTAATAATTACTAGTACTGCTAATACAGATTTTTACTAAAAAAGTCACAGCTCTGCTTTTGTGAAAGCTAGGCAACTCTTATTTATTAGTGAATTGACTCTGGGGTGAATATCTCTCAGAACCAAGATCTCAAAACTTCTGCTACAGGTGCAACACACAATTCTTTCATCTCTCTCTTTGTAGCACAAATAAATAGGTCTCACATTTAAAAAATAACAACAGAAAACCATACCAAAGGAAAACATTCCACCGCAAGTCCAAGGAGAGGATAAGGAAGCAAATAACGTGTGACTGATTCAGTTACTTAATGTACTGCTGGGAAGTGCAGTGAGATCCTGAGGTAGTAAACCATTACAGAAATTCATACAGAACAGAATGGTCTAATTCACAGGCAAAGCACTGTGCCCAAAGCATCAGGTGTTCCCTGGAGGAACATAACACAGTGGTGATGAAAATAACTGAATAAGAGAAGAAAAACCGTTTAGAATAACCAATGACAAGTTAGAACAGTTGATGCTTCACACTGGAAGAGGCTAAAGACGAGGAAGTAGAAAAGACAAAGATCCTGGACAGCTGAGAGGACTAAAGTTCACTCTGAATCAGAATATCCCACAGGAGTCAAGGTATAGTAAGATATATGTGAAGTATATCAAGGACTCCAGTGTCAAGGAAGAAATATCCTAGACTTTCTCAGGGTTATGAAAACAAGAACACAATTTTGGAAACTGTAAAACCTTATTTTTCCCAAGGAGAAGGGAGATACCAATTCTAGTTTGCTTCTATTCCTTTACTGGTCTATACAAATAGAGAAGAATACACTTATTAAAGGTCAAAAATACAGAAGCTATACTTCACAATGTAGACCATTTTTGATAGAAAAGGCCCTGACAATGGCAGCTGCACTCAGATGCAAGGAGGGTCACCTCGTCAATGAGGTGAGATGAGAAAGGCCTAGCACAGGGACACTTTGGTGTCTAGGGCCCAGTGTGTTTGCACTGGTCACACCTGCTAAACGTTCTCCCTGACTGTACATTCAAACAGGGGTAAAACCATAAGATAAAAGGAGCAGCTGAGAAAAACCATGTCCTTTCACCAGAATGTTCATAAAGAGCCATTATTCTAGTCAAGCCACATTTCTCCTGAGAAAATTATAGTACCAATACTTATCACATACAGACATATAGAGAGATATATATATGGAATGCAAATAAAAGTAACATAGGTTACAATTAGTTTAGCTTTTTGATATTAAAAAAAGCTATAAATTAAAACACACGGGGGCATTTTGATTGTTTTCCACTATGAAATATCCACTTGTGTTTTCAAGTGTTCAAATATAGCTGTTCAGCCACATCTCATTAAAACACAGGAAATACTGACGTTTAGGGGAATAGATCATGATACATATTCCAGTGTTGAGATGCAGACATCTTTACAACCAAACTGATTCTTCTTTATATATGAAACATCCTTGGAATGGAGGATTCTGTTTACTGAAAACTGGAGTTATTTGTGGCAACTCTAAGCATTGCAGGTATGCCAGCAGAGATGCTCACTTTCTATGATAGTGTTTCAAGAACACATATCTATGTCAAGCTTCAGCTGTTTTTCTCAAGTGGGATACTCAAATGCATGATAATGCATTTTTCCTTGTAGAGCCTCTCTATATCACAGAACAAAAGCAAAATAGCAGGCAGTGACAATGTTTCTGTCCAAAAAGACAAATAAATACTGCCTATTAATTTAATTTTCAGCTTTTCTACCTGATAATTCTTTAGTGGTCAAATACAATTTAATAGGTCTGATACTTACTAGAACTCATCTTCATCATTATTACTCCAGTTCACTCTGTATGGCATTTCTAGTGTGCAATGATGAACATTCTCTGGAAGACCTGTGCCTTACACAGTTATTGCATAAATGCAGTGCATATGGAATTATGCATGCTAATCCAGAAAATAAAGTTAATGTGCATCTAGTATCTCTGATAAAACTGATCTGAAAGTCAGTAGCATCTTCCCTAAAAATAAGATACAGCTTCTACTAGATAAGAATATGAGCATAACGAAAGCTATTTTTAAGTAGCTTTCATAAACATAAAAGCTAAAGGTCTACAGATTCCTGTAGTTTACAGATTCCTATAGTCTGAAAGGCTCTTGGTTGATAAAAATTGTATTACGGAAAATATTACAGACTCCTTGCTACAGATGCCACAGATCAAGACAGCAGAGGATACGTTTTCCCCTGAACCAGCTTTGTGTGCATACAGGAAAAGGCAAGACTAGTCTCAGCCTTAGAGCAACAAATAAAGTGACCTAAGCTATCCTCTTATAGTGCAAGTAGAAAAATGATATTATCTTTCCACACCCTTTGACCAGCCCTAAATCTTGCCCATGGCTTCCTAGAAGTGGGCCATCTGAACAAGAACATTGTACATCAAAACCTCTTACTGCAGAAGTATAATATTTGCAATTTGGAAGTTCTCAAGTCTAGTTCATTGCCAAAATCAAATCAAGTCTGATGTTTTTGGAGAGCTTTTCATCCAGATAGATACTTTTACTTGGTAGAAAGTAGGAGTCTACCCCAAGTTATTATTCTTCAGACAGTGCCACCTGTTTGACAATGCAACAGTAGCTGCATAAATTTGCATCTACCAAATCTCAGGATGGATCTTTTTGCCCTAAATGTGTTTCTATTTATCAGTATAGTACCTGTAAGTGTCTAAAAATAATTTAGACTGGTGAGACCAAGTTGTACTTCTGTCAGAAACACTCTCACACACATCCAAACAATAGTGTCTACTAATAGTGGTTAGTAAATTTTTGGAAGGCCGATCATTTAAAAGTGTCAATATGTGCAAGATTTCTATCAAAATGTACTTATATTTAATAAAGTACCCTTAAAATTCTCATTTTTTTAAACTAAAAAGAGAATTAGCTGAAGTAGGTTAAATACATTTCTCTGGGACACTTCACAATCATCTCATTTCCTTAAGTGTAACATAAGATCTTAATTTCTGAGTCAAAAGAAATGCACAGACATGATCAGGGATCATATAGAATCAGAAAACAACAAAAAGCTGGTGGAGGTATACAACAAATAATAAAAACATCATTATGCAACCAATTCAAAGTAAAAAATGTGTCAATTCTCTTGAAAAAGAATTCCTAATTCATAGATCTAGCACAGTAAATCCTCCCTATGCAAAGTTTTATTACAATATTAATCATATTACTGATGTTCAAACATTTCTATTTTCTTTGCTCATAAGTACACTATATTTGTAATAAGAATTGACTGACAAACAAACAGTGGTGAGTATCACTAAAGAACATTTCATTTCAGTTAAAGAATGGGTTGTTAACTTCAAATATTTCCAAAATATAATACCTTCCATTACATTTGGATGGCTTTGCTTTAAATGGTTTATAAAAGAATCACCATTTATCTGGTCCAAATTAAAGTACTAGACAATATTAACTTTTTTCATAATGGAAGATCATAAAGAACTGAAGCACTAGGGGAAAACCCCACAGAACAAAGATACCTAAATGGTTTCCTCAAGGAAAGCCTATTATTTTTTGAACATAAAAAGTATTCAGCTCTTTCAAGCCAGAGATACAAAGTGATACAAGCCTTTCACACAGAATTTAAATACTAGACCATTAGAACTAAAGAGAGATTTTAAATTACTGGTCTGAGTACAATCCTTTTCTGGCTCACACATAAAATTTTCAAATCTCAGGATTCTTCCTAAATATGATAGATAGGTATTAATGAGAATCTTTTATGTTAACATAACTGATTTATTCAAGTAATTTAATGATGCCATATCACACAGATAGTGAGCTATCTGGGCAGACACCCTTTACTATTTGTCTGTATAGTGGTGAACAAAATGAAGCTTAACATTTTACTGGCAAATGTTTGTATTCTTTATTGTTCAATTAATAATTCTACACACATTTCAGGTTATTTACAACCATTTTATAGCAGAGTTAAGGGATCTATTTTTTTCCATAGGCTGCTTTTTGATTTCTAAGCTGGAACCACAGCAAACAGTTTTGAACAGTTGTTAACAGTTTTGAACAGTTGTTAACAGTTTTGAAGCGACAACTGTTTTCCTCTCTTTCTTAATGTTTTAACAGGGCGGAATTGCAATTACGCCTGGCTATCCTCAGCACAATCTTCAAAGATAATCTGTCAGATATCTTTCCAATATCTTTTGGAACAAAGCATAAAATACTTCATTACATTGATGAAATGAATGCTTTAAAGTGAGTGCTTAAGGTTCCTAGATAAAAGGGAGAGTAATGGCTACTAATATTCAGAAACAGGTAGGTACACAGATGACTGGTGTTTCTTTCCTTCATATGAATCTATTTTGTATGAATATTACTATTATTAGCAGTTCCCTCTATGTAGTATAAACAGTATATCCCCGCTCTAGCAAGCGGAGATACTACCCCTCTTCTCCTACCTGTTTTGGGCCTCATTACCAGCAGTCACAACTTGAACAAGCCACATCACTGGATGGCTCAGTCTGTGTATCTCATTCCTGTTTGTTTTTTTTTCTTCTAATGTCACCAAAAAAAAGGGGTAGAATATGATGATTTCACTTTTTGTAATGTGGAAGCAAGACCAGCAATGACTAGCTAGAGATTGACAATTTCCCTTAGAGCAGGCTATGCAATGCAATATGCTGTCTTTCAGCCACAGCACACTTGGCTGAGGCTCACACACATTGGACTATCCTAGCCTAAAGCCATAAAGCATTCACATGCTGTTAAAAGTCTTTTTAGTTCTCTATGTATATCTATCAAAAACTTGGTATCACTGGATGCCAGTCAGTGCAGGACTGGGATTACTATATGCAAAGCTATTAGTGTCTGCTCTACTATACCACCACCATATCTGAAATGATAATTTAAAAGACTGAAATTAGAAACAAAAAAAAAGTTTCTTGCATAAAAAAAAAATGTGTGTTACAGAAAACTGGTTTCCTCAAGGAGAAAAAGCAGCCCTGAAGGTTACAGCTCTGAAGGTTGTTTTCCACTGCCTCTGCTTTTCAAATGTGATAATGTCCTTTTATAAGCACCCCAATAAGAGTTTACAACCTTCTCCCAGGGATTGTAAATCCACTGCTTTTCTCCTGTAAATTTTTAACAGATACCATTGTTTCCTCAAATTGCACACAAGGGGATTGAAAGAATAGAGATTATTCTCAAGTACATCAAATTCAGTTTCAAGGGCCTTTATGACACACAAAACTGTATCAAGGGATGTTTAATAGGCATAGCAGATTCCATCCTGAAAGGTGAGAGCACTGCACCAGCAGATAAGCAATGTTAACCAAAGCTAAACAGAAAGCAACCAAAACAAAGATGTGTTGCCCAAGGAGTCACTGCTTAAGGCAGCGCCATTCACAAATATTAATACAACATAAAATAGTTATTTTTATGTAACCCTCTTTAGGTAAAACATTGACCTGAGCTGAATGTCTTTGAGGAGTAGCAGAACACACACAGTGTCTGGGAGGACTCGATGTTCACCTTCTGATCCCTCTGTACAGACATTAGAATTGCAACCACACAAGCAGGTCACAGTGGGTTGTGCCCTTGGCACACTCATGGCTCCCAGTCATCCGGGATGCATAATTGTACATTCAGATAATCCACTCATCAAACAATGAGAACCTCCAGTTTGTAGAACTGTTCCATACAGTACAGGGAATGGGCTGGGTTCTGGGGCAAGAGAACCCCTTCTAGAGCCAATCAAGAAGTGGGAAATCCTTGGGTCACCTCCACACCAGAACATTAAACCTCATCACAAGAATCTGTCAGCTAGTTTTTGAAACAAATCCAGATAGTTCACATGTTACTTAACATCATTTTGACTTTCCAGTACAATTTAAAGAGTAAGCTAGAGCATTACATTTACATCTGTTTAACCTGGTCAGAAGCATATCCTATGACTGGATTTCAGTATTTCATACTGTCAAATATCACATAAGAACTAATACTCAGCTAGAAACGCTGCAGTGTGAGGTCTTCCATGCAGCATGGTCCTAGTTTTACACATAACATACATTAAGAGTAAATTTTTTTTTTTTATCAATAGGAAAAAAGGACTTCCTTGTTGCCCAGAGGAAGGCAGCAGAAAAAAAACAGGTCTTACTTTATCATTACATTGAAAGCAAATACCAGGGAGAAGTGCAAGAAGGCAGGAGCATTATGCCATATCTACTTAGGCAACCTGTGTCAACAGTCCCATTGTGTGGATGCAGTGTGCATAGAGAGAAAGACAATTTGGTGCTAGTTTAATCAAAAATTATAAACAACTCTGTCAGGTTGAATGAAAAAAATGGAAGCATAACATTAGTACCTAGGAAATAACAAATCAGCTTTACTGTAACATGACTGGGAAAGGACCTGCAGCCTTTGATTCAATCCCCTACACTGCTGATAAATATTAAATACAGTCTTTTCCTTAAATATAACAAATGCATCTTTAAACAGCATACAGTGTCCAATCCCTCAGCTCCTGGTGGTGAGATTGTACCTCGGAACTTCAGACATCATTTCTCATGGCTAGAAACGGCTAGAAACAGTCTTCTCATTTCCAGCCTAAAATTATTTACCTCCAGTTTAATACTTATTTGCTCATGTACCAACATGGACCCCTAACTTCAACAGTTCTTTTGAGAGCTAATTAGGAGAGGCACACTGCCATGTGTGCCTATAGCTTCCAGGACTGAGCTGGTGAGGCTGCACATCTCTGCTGTGCTCTGTGGGCATCAGCTCTTTATGGAGCTACCACTCCCTGTTAGCTGCTAGTATTTCTGCAACCATTGTTAGATACCACAGCTCCCCTCTGCTCTAGTCTGAAGTCAGTTTTCCAGAATTATACACAGTATTTCAGGTAACAACTGTGCTTTGAACACTGATAGTTTTAGTTCCATACACCTACATAAAACAGGTTGTCTGAAACACAATCGGGTCACAGTGGGTTGTGCCCTTGGCACACTCATGGCTCCCAGTCATCTGGGATGCATAACTGTACATTCAGGTAATCCACTCAATGAGAACCTCCAGTTTGTAGAACTGTTTGTTGTACACAGTTGAAGAGCTTGTGATTAAACCTTGAATATGCATTAATAACTAGTGCTATTAAACTTACTTTTCTTTAATTTCACTAAAAAAATTTCAATTTTTCATGTTTTATATCCTAATAATGCCTTCCAACTTGCCTTTTTTCCCCCCAGGCAATTTCATCACCATACTATTTTTATTCCTTATTCGGACCACTCCAACACAGATCTTTAAGGAACGCCTCCAGTTTGGTAAGTTCCCCTCCATATACCTCATCATCTGCCTTCCAAGCAGCCCTTCAGTCACATTATATTTCTTCTCCTAGTCCTCATTTATTCAATCTACATGATTTCCCAAGTGATAGCATATTAAAAGCTTTTCTGAAGTCCAAAAGTGTTTTTTTCAAGCTTTTGTTGCCGGAGTACATTCCAAGCTCATAAAAACCTTTGCTACAGAAAGGCTGCTTCTCAAAGAGAAGACATTAAAAGATGCTGTAAAGCACATATGTACAACTTTGATTTCGCTTTCCATGGACATTGAAATATATAAAGATATTTCCTACATTTACATGCATGTTATTTTATATTCTTCATTACTCACAATTAAAGATTAGACTGGGAGGAAATGGGCTCTGTGCTACCTTTGCGCTACTTAACGGTTGCATATGTACATGTACATGCAATAACAATGAAGGATCAAGCAAAAAAAGTGTTTTGTTTTGATTAAGGATCCTAGTGGAACAAGGCAAATAGTGCTACCATTACAGATGCATAATCCTAGTGCTTCTTCCCAGAACTTTTTGCAGTTTCATTCCTGCCTGGCTTCCTGACACTTATATCTGCGTTACATTTCTGCCGGCATATTTATAAATATAGAGAATACACATGTGGCAATCCCAAGTTCAGTTTAGTGAAACTTCAATAAATATTTTGTCTCATATTTCTGACAGAAAAAATGAAGAAAAAATTTTTAAAGCAATTCTGTCTTCCTCCTGCTGGAGCATTTCTACAATCACTTAATGTATTTCCCTCTATGTTTTAATTCCCCTAGTAAGATTGACAACTTTTTTCAATATGCATATGCAAAAGCACTTTCTTTTAGTAATCTGAAAAGTAAGATTAGTGATCCTTATAACTGGTTATTTTTAACTATTCTAAATCAACAGTTATGAATGTCACAGGTATTTAATATCTCTAAAAATCTGCCTTATATTTACAGATATCATATTGTAAAATGAGGTCTGACTCTCTTGCCTTTCAGAAGAAAAGATAAAGCGTCTGGAAGCAGGAGGTCTACTTACAGTTAGCTAATCTTTGTGTTCATGTTCCACATGGTCAGCTTTCACTTGAGTGATCAAATTGCATTGCATTACTTTTATTTTCTTTCAAACATACGGATCTATTTGTTTGCCAAAATCACCCAGAACTACTAGTTATAGAACTGTGTATATATACATCTACCTCTCTCTATACACACACACACGCAAAGAGCAGGTGTAAAGCTAACACCAAGATGATTAACAGCCGATTCTGTGCCATGTGCAAGAGGGAAGGTGCCACATGACCTGTGAACAGTGGATGTTGTCCAGAGCTCCCATGGAGTCTGACTGCAACACATCTGAAACATTTCTGTTCTCATGGAAGTTCAGCAAATCTCTGTGTCTTTTATACAGAAGAAAGATGATTTTCACTAATCAGATTTAAAGCATTAGAAACTTCAAATAATTGGCTTAAGACCTCAAAGCTTACACTTGTTTAAAGAGTGACAGAGTGCTGGTTATGACACAATATCGCCTGATGCAAGGCAAACCTGGAAGCAGTTTGGAAAGGATAGCAAAATCCAGAAGAGGGAATTCCAGAGTTTAAGAGAAGTACAAGCAATGTATTAATAGAAGCATTACATTTGCCCCATCTAAAACATTCACTGTCTCTCTGTATCACAAAAAAGGTTTTAGATTTGCCACCTTCTTTTCTCTGATTAACAGAAAACAAACAAAATAAAAACAACACCATTACAGAGGAACCCAGTAAGCTATGAACAAATAAGTATGTCAGACCATTAATATTTCTAAAACCAGGATCTTAATTGCATATAAAATCAATGGGAGAGATTACAGAATTTTTACTATGACTGCTACTGTACTGCAACCGAGGACCCGTTGTTTCCAATTGGATGAATAAAGCATGGATTTAAGCATTGCAGAAAACAGCATGACTATCCCATCCCAATTTACAGCCTCTGAGACTACATGAATGGGTGTCTCCAGTGCTGCTTCAACTTGGACCAGTAAGGCCTAATTGCATTTGAAATCAGACCACTGATTTTAGTGTTGACATTTAGGTTTAGATACCAAATTCTGAGTACCTTGGTTTGAAATTATGGAAGAACTTTTTTTTCAGCCTGGTGGACTCTAGCTCTGTGAGAAATCAGTTCTCAGTTCTCACTCCTCTTCCTGCGCTCTCCAGTTCACAAACTCCTCTTTTTGCTTATGTTCACTTTTTTTTTTCCTTTAAGTCTTTTCTAATCCTCACTTACTATTCCATTGCTCATGCTCATTTTTCCTTCTCTTTCGTCTCCTTAGTTCCTTATCCACTTATTATTCAGTTGCTTATTTCAAAGCATTTTACAATCTGTGCTACTCTGCTTACATTTCTCAGTGTTGAGAAGTCACATCACAGGAATCCTTTTCTCCTCATGGCTTAAATTTATCAAAATACCTGCTTAGTTTTCAAGTGCTTGGCCTAGCAGCTCTTCCAATTTATATTCCAACAATGAACAAAAAAATTTTGGATTTCTTACCTGGAGTGTGACTTGTGCAACTGTTTATATAGTAGAAGAGCTGAGATGTTGAAGCCAAGACTTCTGGCCCCTGTTTATAAGCACATTCCCTGTCATTCAAAGATTCAAAGCACTTGTATAACAGAACATTGTAATGGTTGTATAGCTGTAAATTGTAATAGATTGTTCTCTCATCCCCTCCTGTTGTCTGGGGATGGAAGTGGGATGGGATCCTAGTTAGAATCTGGAAGGAGAGACTTAGTTCTGTTAACTCATCACCTGATATAACTAGTTCCAAAATTGCGGCATCCTCTTTAGAGGCCAGCCCAAAATACCTATCAGGGTGATGTATCCAGTCCAAAAGAATGCCTGCATACTGCTAACTGGCTGGTCTGTGAGGAAAAACCTGCCCCGTGCTTCTCAGATCAGCCTTCCACTACTCGTTTTACCTGACAATGTGTTACCTGACAATGTGTTACCTGACAAACACCCCTTCAGCAGTGACAAGCCAGGTATTGCTATGCATTTCAGTGCAGAATGGGAGATGTCAGTGTAACCAGAGAAGCTGAATGACACGATGCGTTATAAAGAGGCACAGTAAAACCAACCCCATTTTTAGCTATTACTCTGGGTTTTCCTTTGTATTTATTGGGTTACTGCTGGGGCAAAATAACATGCATGGATATTACAGGTATATTGGGCTATGTGACACAGGTGAGCACTGCGCAAAGAAATTAAGAAATTAAGCTAGTGTTATGGTAAGCAGGGCCAATTAAAAATGGATGCAATTCTACCCTTCCAGAATATTTATCAATATTCCTTATTGGATAGGTAAGACCTAATAATGTCTGTACCATACAGACTTCTGACCTAATTCAGGACAGATCTCTGTCTCCACATTGTTAATGCTACGTAGTATACACATACCTTCAAGTCTCTCTGAGGCTGGAAGAGCCAGTCTATTGAGTAACATTTAGCAGTAACCTATTTCACATGGGTAACATATCAAAGATTGAATTATTCAGCATTGATGTAAAGCTTTGAGATCTTAAATAAATCTTCCCATTTGTCTGTGTCCTGGCCAAGACCAAGCACCACCAGAGCAGACATTCAAAGTAAAGCATATAATTTTATAAGCATACTCAGTCAAACTGTCATTTTATAAGCTATATAGTTTCCACCTTTTAGAGAAAAGGGAGAAGTAATTTTCTGTGTGTATATCCAGCATTGTTCTTTAAACAAGAATAATAGGGTCTTATATGTCGTGTGTCAGAAGCCAGTCAAATAAAGATAAGGTAGTTAAGATTATTTAGTGTGAAAAACACATGTTACCTGGTATGCCTTCATACCTCACATTCTTGAAAAGCAAAACTTACACAGGCTGTCTCTGAGCTGAAATACTTAGGTATCAGATGAAAGGGATATACTTAGACAGATATTCTGAAAGCATAAGCTAGCTAGCCATTCTTTCCAGGCTATTATTAGCTCTGCAGCACTTTCTGTAGTAGCAGCCTGCTGCTTCACAACTAGCTGGTTATCATTTTCAAAGCTCTTCCAAATTCTTTCTGGAGTTTCTTTGGACCTCCCTCCAGAAAAATTCCATTTTCTTTGGAATTAAGGGATCTCAAAAGATTAGATTGCATCAGATTTTTTAAGAGCTAGATTTATTCATCTCAGCAAAGAAGTAGAATTATCAAGCTACATCTGACCATTCCAGCCTTATGAAAAACCTTTTTGAAAATGTTGTTAAAGACTAGTCAAGCCTGCTCATGAGCTATTCTATATTTAGCTCTAAATGTATTTTGAAGGTATACAGAAATCTGGTATTAAGATAAGAAGTCCCCAAATCAGAAAGATCAAACTGAGTGGAATTTCACTGTAGGATAACTAGCAGTCCTGCATTATGTACTTTTAATTAAGCCAGGAAAAAAATCAATTACTAGTTCAGCTAAAACGAATGTAACTCCAACCAAACATCTAACAGATTAACTGTGCTAATGCTTTTACAGTAGACATCATAACTTCTTTATGAACAGGTTTCTATGCAACAGGATGAAAAGTTCCCAAGCACAGAACTGAATACTATGTAAGTCTGTGCCTGGATGCGAAGTGTTTCAGCACAAGTTGTAGCAGCGTAGACCAGTAGGCTGAACATAGGTATGGGATTTGAGAGAGCTGGGTTCTTGCTTTGCCATTTATCTGCTTTAGAGTAACATTTCGTATGGAATACTTACCATCTCTTCTGTTTAAACTACAAGATCTTAAGAGAAACTCATGATTACTACTGTTAACATCCACAGTCCAGTTCAAAGTACAGAAACCCAGGTTAATCTGGGTACCAGAAGGCATACAGCTGTGTAAGTGCAGAGCTTTCCCCAGGCTGCGTTCTCAGAGTCCTTGCTATAAAACTCAAATACCTGACTGAGCCTGTAATAAAAATACTTCCTTGGTGTCTCTGCATAGTACTGCACTGCATCACGGAAACATACACATTATGCGCTCAGACATGCCCAAGACGGTAGGTCCTGAACTTAGTCTGAGCCTCCAAATTACTGTTGCATAAACAATAGTTCTCTATTTCTTAAAGCCGCCATGTACATATTTGTTCTCATGTATACATGGAAAACAAAGTTGCACAAAGGATGTTGAGATATGTGCATAGCAGTGTCCGTGGTTCATGGAATACATTCAAAGCTCAAAGACTTCAAAGTTACCTCAGCGGACAAATGGAGGGAAGGAAAAGGAGGAGGAAAACCCTCCCCAATGGCAAGCAGGGAAGAACAGTGATGAACACCCTGGATGATATCTTCCTCAGGCTACTCTCTCCAGCAGACAGTGGTGATAAAGGACATGGCCATAATCTCCCTCAGCACTATACACTTCTCATCAGGATCCTCTCAGGCTCCCCATAGGTAGTTGCCATTTATGATGTTTTTAGTGGGACTGGAGCATCCTTAATGTGCATGTTGACACAAGTATTGCATGCTTACTGGTTACTCAGCTTTTGTACATCGATAATACTGAACAGATATTCAAATACCAGTCATTTTCTGTATCGTGCACTGAGTTTTGGTCCTCCTCTATTCTAAACAAGAGCTCAAAATAATGTGTAAGAACAGGTGAGGAAAGAAGGGGTGATTCTCACAGGAGCAGCAATTGCTTAACACGAGAATCTGCCATAAAAGCAGTATTAGGGTTTGCAGGTGCAAGGCCACAGGAGTAACAGCAAACACGGAGCAGTACGAAACAAGGGAAAGGATCCTGCCACAGAGGCCCTGGAAAAATAACGCTGTTACAGCATCTTATTTCAAAGGTTACAGCATTGGGAGTAGAAGGCATGCCGCAGGTTGGGAAAGGGTCCTCAGCATGGTAAAGGATATGACATCTAAGGCACCATGCACCAAGAGGTCTGGCAGGGAAGTAAAGAGGTTGGATTAGATATATAGGCACTTGCCGCACTTACCGAGTCCCTTTTTGCACAAGCATGAAGTGGAACATTAGAAACTCCCATCTCTTTAAAAGCCAAAAGAATACCCAAACTGTATTTTTGCCACTAACTTTCTTGTAATAAAGTAACTTTTTTCAGTTAGACTTAGCTGTTCTTTGACATCTTTATGTTCATCATCCTATCAAGCACTGCACTATGTTACTCATACATATATAGGGGATGATATTACGTAATTTTTTTTTTTTGCACGAAGTATGACCAAGGACAAGATTTCTGTGTTTCCAATGGCTTGTATCAGCCTTCAGGAGACAATAAAACTGCTTTGTTTCATTTACTCTGAGAATTTATGTACTTGTCCTTAAATTTAGTAAGTACATACTGTGCTAATTTGCATCTAGATAATTTCAGAAATTACTAGTGTGGTTTTCTTGCATATTTAATATTATATTTACTTACACTTGATATAACAGCAAAAATTGCTACATGTCACCACCTTGTTGGATCATGAGAAGACTGTACCTTCAATTGCGTTACTGGCTATGCACCATAAACACTTAATGCAGCGTTCTCACTTTAAGTGTTCAGGTCTGCAAAGAGACATTTTTTGCATTTCTCCTTGTATAAAAGTGCCATTGGTGGTTTATACTCCATGAGATCTGCTCAGTGCAATAGGAGATTTATTTGGGTACCTCCTATTAATGCTAACTGGCAGAATGCACATAAATTCCCTGTGCATTAATGAGAGAAAACTCCACAAACAATTTCTATTTGAAAATCCTAAGTGTGCACAGGTTTAAAAGTATTATTATGTGATTGCTTTTAAATAACCTGTATTTTACCTCCTCTAGGCTTCTCTGTTTCTAATTATAAAACATACTTTGCATTTAAAACTACTGGTACAGGTACATCCTCTGTTATCCCAAATGTTCTGTTCTTAGTCATCCCTTAATAAAGAGTCCTTACAATAAGTAATTTTAATTTGGTTTTACAAAAGAAAGTTTTTAGCATAAAGCAGTTTTTGTTTCAGAAAAGTTTTTTCGCAGAAAGTAGCTTGACTTATAAATAGCTTATCTGATACAAATTCAAAACTGGAAACATAGCAATACAAACCGATCCTGATTCCTCTGAATGTCATGAGCTCAGCAGGAGAGGAAGGTCACAGTCTGGTCTCCACACTTGTATTTTCACTAGTAACTCTTCAAATAAGTGTTATGTATTTAAACAGAACCAATAGATAATAATAGTGAAGGGTGACAGCCCTCAAATCTCTCTTTAGCACTATAATTCTGTCCAATGTTGTCAATCAAAACCTCCACAGTTTCTGTGCTGCTGGTTGAACAGAGAAATATATAATAATTCCTGAATAAGGATTTAAATTTTTATAATCTGACATGAAACCCAAACACAATCAAGGAAGACAAGTACACCCTAAATGATTTTCCCCAGGAATGAAGACTTAACAAGAAAAACCTATGCTCCAATTAAATGTACGAGAACCTGGGATTAATAATTGCACTTTCGCTCTGACATTAGCTTCTTTTTTCACCTGTTGTAAGTCAACCTGATGCCACTGCTCATCTTTTACTTAGGAAAAAAAAAAAAGAGTTAATGCCAATCTTGGGTTGATATACTATAAAAATTAGCTGATGTCTGCTCAGAACAGTCACAAATATATGCAACATTCTCTTCTTAGTATTGAAATTTGCATTGCATAAAGTTGTACACACATATTAAAGTTCTCAAAATTATGTACAAGTTACTTCTCCTACTGTCTAGATTAAACACCCAATAAACCAATTTTGTGACACAACAGCTGCAAGTTATAAAATCAGCTTCACATAGCCACCAAGATGGATTGGTATACTAACAAATTATAACTGGTCACCTCTACAATAAGGGCGATTGCTGGGGGTTTCCTAGCATAGTTAAAGAATGCTTTTAGCTCTCTTGTTGCTGACAAAAATCCATCTTACCTCAGCAGTATCCCACTTCAGTTAAGCATGAGAACAATGAAATTGTGTAACATCACATGAAATCTTTAAAGAAAAGAAGTAAAACTCATTGTCCTAAAGTTTTAGTTGTTACACAACACACCAAAGAAAAATCTAGCATTATATGGCCCCAGAGACACCTATCACTGTAATATACCAATATCTTCATGACAACTGTCAAGAACTTTCCAAAACACCAGTCAGCTTGGAGGTGTTTTAAGCAGATGGGAGACAGAACGGCAGAATACTAGCCAGGAACAAATGTTGTTCCCTGCCCTGAAGTGAATGGCATAAGTTAACCTACACTCACTCTCATATATCTTGCCGAGATATAACAAATAAATAACTACAGCTCCTCCTGCCTCCTTGGGATCATATGGTTTGATATCTGAAACCAAAATGCAGAACTGCCATATGTGGGCAGACCTGCCATTCTGTTTCCAACAGCAGGTGGTAGCCAATTCCTACATAGGAATCAAATGAGAAATGGAATTAGAGTGTACTTAAAGCATAGGCAGATGGTCATTCTGTTTAGCATGACCATTTTAATCTAAGCTAGAGATGTACGCCATCTTCCACTATTACAATACAGAGGCGCTCACATGGAACACTTTCTCTTTCTACACATACACAACCGAAGAGGATATGCAGGGTGCACATAAAGTGTTCTCTCTGGAAAGTAAAAGTAACAGCAAGTATAAACTGGCATTTTAGACCCCAAACCTGAACCAGCAGGGTAGGTTAATCTAATTTAGCCAAGCTCATAAGAATCTGACGCATATTCCAAAAATACATTTCCAGTTTGTAATGGGCAAATTAAACATTCTATTCTACATCTTTTAACCCTTAAGTGCTTATCAAATACATCTTTGTGACAAAGAGGTTTTAGCTGCATTCAGGATAACAGAGGAGAGAGAAACTTTAGGCTTCCTCAAACTTTAACAGTTGAAAAGCTGAAGATAGAGCAATAAGGGATATGAGCAAGAATGCTCAAGAAACAGCTCACACCATTTGATTAAATTGGGTTATAGAATTAAGGCTTGCCAAGAAAGGATTTCAAACTTTGCAGTCACTTTAACAGCTATGGATAGATAGTTTAAAGGCCATCAAAGTGAAAGCTCATGATAAAATGAGTCATAGAACTGAAGCTGCCAAAAAATGTGAAGGGCATACATAATAAGTACCAACTAGGGCTGCTTGGCTATTTGGTATGTACTGTACAATCGATTGTTGAATGCACCGCTCTAAAAATGCAGAACAGAAAGGATAAATAGAGAAGTAGAATCCTTCAAAAGCTTTTGTCCGACTGAAGCCAATTGTTACAAAACAGCCTCAATGCTCAGCTTTGTTCTCTGCATTGCAAGGGTGGGCTTGTCTGAGAGGTCATCCTATTAAATTGATTTTTTTTTTTTCTTATTTATCTTAGGATAAAGTTTTAATTTGGTGAGAGCGTGGAAGGGGAAGTGAGGTTAATGGCCCAGAAAAATATAACTGAGACACTATAAATATTTTAGATGGGGTTGGTTAAGGAACTAGTAACATAAAATATATGGCCTATATTTAGACCTAGTATGATAAAAGGGAAAAAAGTAACTGCAGTACTGACCAGAAATGGTATAAACTTGCCTCCCCACTACGGGAAAGCACAATTTAGGGATCATTCTCTACTGCCTCCCAGGTGATGAGAGTTTGCCCGAGTCAAGCACAAAGAATCAAATTTCTTGCTTCATATTTAGTCCATACTCATCCTTTTGTAAAAAAAATCTGTGAGTGAAGGATATTTGATAGTGATCAAATGGGGAGTGCTGAACTCAGTGACATTCCCTCACTCAGACCCTTCTCTGACTTGGCTCACAGCAGCAGGGAAGCTAAGACTGGCCACTTCTCATAGCTGGTACGCTTCGCAACGGAGCTCCTCTCACTGCTTAGCAATGGCAAGTGCGCACATGCAAGAAATATATAAATAAGAAATATTTGAAATAATACATTTATGTGCATGAGGGATTTTAATATGCTCAAGTTACCTAATACTACTTTAAAAAATTTTCCTGTGTAAGAACACGACAAGAGACCTAGTTTACAAAGTTGTGTGAAGCGCCACAAACTTTAACTACCTGGGGTGGAAAGTGCAAGTGTGCAGCCCTGCCCCTGTTCTACTGCCTTTTGGAGACAATTCAGTCCAAAGAGAAACATTTTTTTAGTTTGACATAGATTTTTTCCTCAAATATACCAGAACTAGGTCTCACTCTCCCAAACAGCAGAACTGCAATACCCTGTCTTTAAACAACATGCCTTTCTGTGGTTTTGTGAGAACAAACGGGGTTAACTCTTTCCAGGTTAAATCAATGCTGGTAGTAGTTAACTGTAGCACAATATCTATTCTGAAGATGAGCTCCTTCCCTACTAAAAGGATGAGAAAATCCAGCTGTGTAGCGTAAAACCGCCTGGCACATGGCTGGGCAAGCCCCAGCATATTACTGTGCTCATGTGAGACAGCTCATGCAGGTTGCCATTATCCCCTAGCAAATGACCCTAACAGGAAAGGAAAGAGCAGCAATGAAGGCATAACTCAGTCGTGACATCATCTAGCTGCAGGGGGAGGATGTCAGACAACAGCCATCACCAGCTAGGAGATGGCCCAGGGGCTGAGAGATGACGTGTCAGCACAGGGCCAGCGGGGAGGCTGCGTTGTTGACCGCTGGGTGACGGATGGCGCAGCACAGGTGGGACGAGGGCTGGGGCAAGCTGTGCCACCCAGCACAGTCACCATCAGCTGCGCTTGCCCAGGCAGCCCCGACATGCAAAGCAGGGGAATGCCACAGTTGCCCTCGGAGATGCTGCACGTGCAGATCCTCAAGCTGTGAGCCTGTGTAGAAGACAGTGCTCTTGTCTGACCACAGCCACCGGCCTGGTCAAGGCCAAGAAAGAGCTGCCACTACCAATTCCAGCAGTGCCTCCAGCTGGGGTTGGCCTCATCCCAAAACCTGCACACAGGCACATGGTCCCTCATGAGGCACTTTTATGGATGCATGCAGACACACAGAGGTACATCAGCCTCCTGTACACCTGAAACAGGCTTCCTCTTCTCCCTGCACAGGGACACTCACTTTAGCACCCACAGCACCTTAGTTTTCATGATTTACAGGTGGTTTGCACAACAGAGAAATCAATCCCCTAGCCACCATTTCTTACTTGTACGTAGGTGAGGTAGGTCATGAAGTACCTTTGGCCACCGTTTCCCAGATTGCCCAAACACACCTTCAACTTGGGAAGTACCAATTCCAGCAAAGCTGAGCAGCTTCTTCAGCACTGTGCTGGCCACACAGCTCGCAGTCTTTTGAGAACGGTGCATCCAAAACCCAACATGCTCAGAGGGTCTAAAAGAACATTGCACATGGAACACTGTACAGCTCCAGTCCCAGTACCTTAAGGTTTGGAGACATCACATGTGGATCATCAAGAAAGTTTTCTCCATTATTCATAGGCATCAAGGAACATCATCCTGTTATGAACAATGACTTTCCAAATCACTGTGGCTTATGTAATTGAATTTGAACTGTTCATGTAAACAAAAGAGGAGAGGAAGAAAGAGATCTGGAGAAATAAAATGGATGAATCAACCACAAGACCACAGCAGCTGAGTATTTTTTCCCTTGATAGTTACTGAGTTCAATGCAATTCAGATTATATTCAGTAAGTAAAACTTTGGCTTGTGGTATTAATGGGCTCATAATAGCTTCCTGTGGGATATATATTACTTCCACTCTTGTTAAAGGTTCCTTTGATAATTTATTCATCACTTTGCCTTTTAAGAGTTACAACACATTTCTTAATACATTTAGCATGCAAGTCCTTCTGGAAAAAGGTTTTTGACCTTAGGTAATTTGAACTCTCATGATTTATTGTGCCAAAACTAGAGAAGGTAATTTCAAATGTACTATTCAAAAAGGTCTAGGAAAAAAACAAAAGAAGAAATAAAAAGTCACTATTGACAGAGACTATAATCTCAGAAATTTGGTCTTCACTAAGAATACTCTAATTTAACCACAAATAGAGAGTATAGATAAAGAATGCCAACAATAGAAAGTTATTAAGGTAATAAAAATAAGACGTATGCAAACAAGACAACATTGCAATACTCAGCATTACTGAGCATTTTACAATCAGTTTTATAAATATTTACTTTGCATTTAGGAATTCTGACATACAATTCTTTTCATAACTCATATACCTTGAAAAAATTGCTGTCCCTTTTTGCAACGTTACTCAGACAAAATGAGGGTCAGTGGAAAAGAACTCAAGATTTATTACAAAAATAAATAGCAAGCTTGATTTACACACACTTAGCAAATATTGTACCTCAATATATAAATGTTTATAATTTTATCTATGATATGCCACTTTGAAAATGCCTCCAAATGCATACACATAAATAAAACAAAGCTTCTTTAAAAAACAGGGAGACACATCTAAACAATCTGAATCCCCAAAGCACAGGGGTTCATAGACAAGAGTCACTGTTTTGCACTACACAAAAATGAAGAAATGAATAAAATCAGATACTTGATGGATAGGTAGGTAAAATTTAATTTAAAGGAAAACAAAGAACATCTACTTTTGGGCTTCCCCTTTGAGTGACACCAATACAGAATAACTTGAAGAGAGACATTTGCTTCATAGCAACTAACTAGGAACAGCACCTTACCTATGTGAAATGTGAGATAACCTGTCCGTTAGGGAGAGACGCATAGGCTCTTCTCATATGGCAGAAAATGCTTACGTATAATAGAAAACATAACAGAAACACTGGGAATCATGACATAGGTTACCCAGTGGAAGTTGTATTACATGTTTCAAAAATAAGCCCCAAAATATGTCAAATCTCTTGAACAAGTGAGAATAAAAGCCTTATCTCAAAAGTAAGGGGATGGGAATTATCATTTCTTTCTTCATGCCAACAGCATACTTTAAGTTTTATTCAGACTGCAAGCAACTAGTCACAAAGGAGGCAATACATAATTGCTTACTTAAGTTTAATGAAAAAGCTCAAGGCAGCTTGTTGAAAGCATTGGCAACACCATTGACAACAACTCCATCCTTAACATCTATCTTTCCCAGGCTTTAGTGTACACACTAAAATAGGCCAACACCCTATATAAATAAAGATTCTGGAAAGACTTATGCATAGAGCAAGCTTGTTAGGTATCCCATGATGAAACAAAACAGAAATGCTGAAAATCAACACCAAACTCCTATTATCAGCAATCATTTCCAGATTTTAGGATACACAGTGCTTAAATCTGCAGCCACCGAGCTGACTTCACCCCCAGGTAGATGGGAGAAATGCCACCTACCTCTAGTGCGGAATGCCTCCACATTTGCATTAAATCAAGACTGTCAAACTAGTGAAATTCATTCTTTTCCCCTGAAAATGGAAAAATATAATTCTAGTATCCCTAACTCTAACATTCCTCTCCTGAAAAGGCTCAACAACAGGCTAGCAATAAAGAACAGCAAGATACCCCAGCTCAGAATTTTTCAGACAGAGATTTTACATCACCACCTTTAGAGATAATTTCAGATTTTGGTGCTAATATACTCAAGACAAAAAGATTCTTGGCTCTGTCACTGTTTTCCGTAATTAAAGTGTCAAAGTACAAGACACTTGAATGTTCAAAATAGTGCTACAAAACTGTTAGAGCTTTTAAGCTCTGAAACTCTCCCTGTGTATGTCGTCCCACATGGACATTTTCTATTTCTCACTCAAAGAGGAAATACAGCATCTGGCATAGGTTAACTTGTAATAGGATTGCAAAAGTTATCTGATTAAATGTCCTATACAGTTTGACATCTATGACAGATTTCTACTGCTCTAAAAATTAAATTTCAGAACTTAGTTGTTCAAAGAATGGAAGGAAAGAATGTGGGGAAAAAGGTTCCTGTCCCAAGAACTATATACAAAACTGTGCTTTCCACATCTTTGAAATTTGTTCCTCTGAAGAATATTTCTATGCATTATTGTCTGTATTTGATTCTGAAGGCAATAGACATTTTTTGGATCTATACTTTGCAAATCTTTATCCCTGCTGTAGTGCATAATCCATGCATTTTTATAGCTGAGCAAATCAATAATCTATTTTTTCTACTGATGCATTAACAGCATCAACAGTTTAGATATCTTACTGAACATAACCATGTAATAGGACATTTCTAGCTTTTGACATGACAAATATATCCAAAGGTAGTCCAACAAAAGCAATAGTTAATTACCATTCCTCATTTAATCTAGGAGTTTAAGGCTTCATGAAATTACAATTTTGTGTAGGGTTTATGGGAACATTGTTATAAAACTGAAGTGTGCCTGTTGCAGGGTGTTTCATGTGCTGCTTATGGGAAGGATTAAGTTAAATTTTCCATTACAGAAAAGAGCAAATATTGTTCATATGTGTGGTATAAACTTTTAAATCCCAGTACTTTAAATCTAGGTGACCCAGAGGGCTTTTCAGCACTATTCAGTGCAAACTGCTACTATAGCATATCATTTTATATAATCCCACTCATAGATGTATTAGTTTATAGGGTCTGGAAAGTCAGATTTTCACACAGCATTTATTCATACCATGTGAGTATGTACATAATTTTAAATACTATTATATATGTATACTGATCAGTGTATCAACACTGTTTTGGGCTTTGTTGGGGGTTTACTTTTTGTGGGTTTTTTTTGTTTTTTTTGTTTTTTTTTTTTTTGTTTTGTTTTTGTTTGTTTGTTTATTTTGTTTTTGTTTTGGTTTTGGTTTTTGTTTGGGGTTTTTTTTTGTTTGTTTGTTTGTTTTCCCCCTGAAATAATTTATTCTCCATTTTTATTGTCCTGGTTTGATCACTGGACAGTGATCTACGCTCAGCTCTTGTTTTGTTTGAATATCCCCAAAAGGATCTTAGATAGATACTGCAAGGCGGATATTGTGCAGATATTTAACATGGAGGCTTAACATTCTCTCCTCTCCCTGCTGACAGAATTCATACGGTGGAAAAAGATATAAGGTCTCTTATACCTAGACCAAGCAGTAGAACTACTACTTGGAAGCAAAACTCCACACCACAAACCCAGCAAGACTGTTCCCGTTGCAAGGTACTGTGCTATTGCTTGCGCAAATCCTCAAGGGCAGATTTGCAACCCAGTAAAGACCTCTTTTCCTCCTTTCCTTTCTGGAGTCCAGCACAGACTCTCTAGACATTCATTTGCATCCATCTCAGTTTTCTGCTTCACCTATTCCAACACCTTTCAAACATGCTTAAGTAGATCAGTGCATAGTACTCTGGATGAGACTTGGCTTTACCTCAGCTGAAGGAAGTTCAGCTGATACGCTTTTCACAGCTGCATCTTACAGCAGGCCTCTAGCCAATCTCTAATTAATTAATGCTCCAAGGCCCTTCTGCTCCTCTGGCCTCCTCAGCTGAGGATTTCCTGGCTTATTGCTGAATTTCTTGTTCTTAAGTGCACATGTTTGCACTTTGTACATTATAGCTCATTTGTTGCATGCCTAATGAATCATGTTATCAATACATTTCATTTGCAAACTCTTGTTTTCTTCCAAAATGTGTGAAAAGGCCCTGTATACTCATTTGGTATATGAGTATACATATTGGGCCCACATGTGGGCCCAATCTAAATCATTAAAAAATGTTTTTATCACATCTGAAGCACACCAGAACTAAAAAACACCTACGAAGAAAAACAGTGGTTGCTTCAGCATAGGAATGGACTTTCATATGCGTTGCTAACATGGGATTTTGCTTAGGACTATACTGAGCCTGACCAGAAATATACTGACATTCTGAAACAGGTTATATAAAGTCCTGTACCAAGCACCGTTTGTCAGAACAATATTTGTGTAGGTTCTCTAACCAATATTAGGGTTGTGGCAAATTGCTCAAAGATACATTAGAGACCAGTCTGGACCACGTGACAGAACGTCTCTCGTTTCTGTTTTCCTCAGTTCATCAAGCCTGAGGGAAACCTCAGCATCTCTGTAGATAAAGTCCATGGTTTCTCTGTATTGTTTTATTTCATGACTCCAGTGCATCAGATATCTGTTGCAACATTTAACATTACAGTGAAAAAAGAAAGCAAAAAGCATCAGTCAGACAAAGAGGGAAGGCTCACATCAATGGCTTGTTGTTCAGGCAAAGTTAAAAGCCCTTGAAAACATGACTCAACTGCCCTATACTGCTTTCATAAACACGACTCAGCAACTGTTAGATTTTTTTTATTCTTCGTAACACATTGCGTAGATAATGTCATCACTTAAGTGTGATTGAAAAAGTGCAGTTTAAAAAAGTGTCAGTGAGCTGACAGTAGATGACTTGATCATCCAGGTTTTTAATCCTTATACTCATCTCCTCCATATGCTTTCATGGAGTGCTTGTTAACAACATTTAGGGGGAAATTATTTTTCTTTTGGATAGTTTATTTTCTGACCTTGAAGTAATTTTCTGCTATGTTATCTTCATGATACAGTCAAGACCTAGGTGACCTAAGAAAGATCGCCAAAGTATATATTGTCACAGAGAAAAAAGCAAGTCTTTTCTTGGTGACACCATTATGATTTGACATTTATGAATCTCTCTTTCGGCACTTGTTTCTTTTCTCTTATTTTCTATTGACACTAACAATTTGCCTCTTGTTATACCTTTTTCCTCTGCAGGTACTACTTTGGAGAAAGTAAAGCAACTTCAAAGTAGTATTAATTTAGTTGTTCTCCTGCCATCTAGCACATCAGCAGTTCAAATGGGATGACTGAAAAGGTGAATCATCAGTTAACACATTGGTGTAAGAGTTTAATGCAAATCTCTGATATGAATAGAAAGTCTATTAGGGAATTGCAAAGACCTTATATCCTGCATATGAAGTGGAGCTAACAGAAGGAAACTTTAATTCTGATGCATGGGAAAACAAAAGATGTTTAAATTTCTTTCCTTTGTTCTAAATGAAATGCAAACTAAATTATTTGAAACTTCTCACAAAAAGTGAAATAATCAAAACAGTCAGCCAGATTTTCTTCATTTATGCATTTGAACCCAACTTTCCTTTATTCAGACTGAATCATCAACCTTCATGCTTTGCACCCTTCTCCAAATTCCAGCGCCTTCTTTCCTGACAGTAGGTATATTCCTGGGTAAACTTTCGTTGTGATCCATCATATCTATTCTGATTTTAAAAGTTTAGCAGAATACATTCTACCTTAGAGAGATATCTCCCTTGCATAAAATAAAAAGTTGTGGGAATTTTATATTAAAGACTATAAGCTGTACACACACTATAGCACTGAGAATCTGAGGACATATAAAGCAAGTTTTGCTTACTGTGTCCATACTTTCAGAAGCTTTTAAATTTCATTAGGCCAAATGTTATTTAATGGCTTCAGTAGTTATGTGTGAACAAATATACACTGTCCCCAATGGATAAGGAATTACTGATGGCATATGTTAATTGTGATCTTCATTCATCAGTGCAAGGTAATTGCTCATACTCATTCTACAAATTCAAAATGCGTATATAGCTTTTTCACTAGCATATTAAATCCCTTTTTCCCCTAAAAAAAAAGCAGACATTTTTCAACTGGCATTGCAGTTTTGGGAGGTTTGTTTTTTTTTTTTGAACACATTACAGATACTGGATTCCTGAATAAATGAATACTCAATTTACACAATTATGGAGAAGTGTGCAGACAGTGCCCAGGAAGACTTTGGCAGCACATTCTTCAAGGGAAACATCCTCCAGCATCTGCTCTCCTGTGTGCACTCTTATGAGCAAGAGGTACTACGCTTTCTTTACGTAACTACTGTAGTGTTACCACTGTATTGAATTTAGGTGTACCACATCACAGGTTGTAATGAATGAGGAGAAAGAAGGAGGAGCATCTATAGTGCATAACCAGATTCAGTTTGTACCCATTCCCACAGTCGCCGTTATACACGGTGTATACACTTTGGATCTGAAATCCTCTCTCTACAGCAATGGAAATTTGAAATCCTAACTTTATTTTATTCTGATGACTGCCCGACTTTCTTGGAAATTGGTTTTAACTAGAACAGTTAAAGCTTCTTATGTTAACACACTTAGGTTATTTTCTGTCAAAAAGCTGTTCATGAGCTGTAGGGGTATATTTATTTCCCCTTTGATCTCCCATC
The DNA here is from genome assembly GCF_000687285.1 of Phaethon lepturus. Taxonomy (NCBI): domain Eukaryota; kingdom Metazoa; phylum Chordata; class Aves; order Phaethontiformes; family Phaethontidae; genus Phaethon; species Phaethon lepturus. The sequence continues at coordinate 103,859 of NW_010536867.1, read as the reverse complement.
TTTTTGTCTTTTGGAATAACTACAAGAGCTACTAGCAGTTCCTCAGGTCAATTTAAATCTGTTTGACTTTGCCTGTCTGCTTTAGCTCCTGTTCTCCATGTTGTTCCAGGTAACGCTATGCTAACTGCTACTTACTGGACTTCAAACCTCCTTTTAATACCTCTGTAATATTTTTTGGCTTTCCTTTAAAAAAAAATAAAGGAAAAAAGCTTCTGATCCATTATTTATCTCAATTAAGAACTTAACCAACATTTAAAAAGGTTTCAAAATACCATACTGATCACATAAGTGAAGACTGAGAAGTATGGGCTGATCTGATGCCTACTGAAGCCATCACAAGCACACTCATTGTCCTCAGTGGACATCAGATCAAGTCTTACATAATTAGCAATGTTTCAGCAGTACTAAAACTTAAAATTTATTACGTTTCAAGGAAAGCAAGTGACTTCACAATCTTTTCATGCCACAAAAATTTGGTGGCATTTCAAGGCCAGTCATAAAAATCTCAAGAAGGACTGAGAAAAAAACCCCCACATCTTCTAACAGAACATCTGTGTGCTGCAGCAAATATGGAATGGTTTTTAACACACCAAGGAAAATAGAAGTTAGTAATTACTGAATGCTGCACAGAACTGGTCCTTTATTCCTCCTTCTACTAAGCAGTATCATAGCTAAGATTCCAGTTTACAGCGTCTGTTCAGTGACTGTCAGAATTCCAGCTTTATGTTTAACAAGATATAAAATATGGTTGGATTTCTAGTTCAGTAATTGTAACACTGAAGTTAAATTTGAAAGAAAGCTGATGATGTATGTTTGCTAGTCAAACCTCTCGTACTTACCTGCACCTGCTTAGCCATTCCATTTCTATTGCTGCAGTTGGCTTTTTGAAAATTCATTTTACTGGACAAATCTAAATGTAAACAAACTATTTTTTGCTCTGTTATTTTTTTGTTCCAAAACACCTTTTAGCCTTGCTCTTCCAGACAGAGCAGCTCAAAACCTACAGTTAGTTAATTATCTACCATGATGTTGTCTTGATTGAGAGGAAAACTGTCACCATTCTGAAAATTAGACTGAACCAGTTCCTCCAGTAATAAGTTATAACTTAATGCTATCTGAACTACAAAAGATTAACTCTTAATCAAAGTTTTCACACTTCTACTGTGCGACTGGTTTTACTATAATTTGCTACAGATACTATTCACAAAAAAATTGCAGTGATTTGTCCTTAATTTAATGCTATAAAACATTCAGCCTTGCTTTTATTTTCCTGCTAACCAGCCATTTGGAATTTATTCAGAAGAATGTGTAAGTCGGTTGTATAAAGACAAAGACAAGAGTCATCTGGGAAAAGTGAAGATGAAAAATCAGAGCATTGTTGTTTTCCTGAATGCAATGGGAATAAAAGCATATTTCTAAAGAGTTATTATCATATGATAAAAATTCCCTTCTTTTACTGGAATCCCTTGATATACTGCCCTAAAAAAGGCTACTCAATCACAGATGCTTTAAGCAATGTACATTTCAGCATACTTAATCTTTTATCAAAGCAGAGATGTGTTGTCAGGCAAGCTCACTATCGAATCAAAGGTCCTCTGTATTGCTGCCAGACCTGTAATTCTTTAGGCATTAAGCATAACTGCAATACCTGCTTTTCTTTTCATAATTATTCTGCTCTTAATGAAAAACAATAATGATGTTCATTTACATGTGTCTGGTTAAAAAAAACAACTAAAATCCAGCAATATATCGAAAATACAATTACAGCACGTACTTCCCAGTGTTTTCAGAATTCTTGTAAGAGTAGGAAGAGAGAAAAGAGACTAACGGTAGGGCAAAATAGACACATCCTTGGTATTTACTGCAGAGTTCGGAACTATTTAAGCGCTTTACCTACCCTTCATAACAGCATTTCCAAGAACAGCTAAATGAAATAACAGAACTAGCATTCCAGTTGCATTTTGAAATAACTATGTTGAAAAAAATCTACAATGATAATAATGCTTTCTTGAGGGAGAGCTACTGAAAACCCAGGAATATTCCCCACAGACTGGACAACAGGAAAAATATCTGGATAAAATGAAAAAATATAGAATATCTTACTTCCAAGAAGAGAGACTTACAAAATTGTTGTTTGGAAACTCTGAGTAAAATTTGGATGCTATAATAAACATGAAGAGTAGCATTTGCCATTAGCTGTTATATGGCAAAAATTTTATTTCCCACAGATTCCGTATTACTCTTTTACACAGGTGCCACCATTAGCATTTGAACAGTAGGACACTTCCTTAAGTGACACAACTTCCTTATGATCATACATTGAACCAGTGCTGTGAACAAAACATGAGATCTGTGACTGCATGACTGTGTGTGATAGAATGATACAGATGCTACAGCCAGGAAGGCCAAACTCTGGCTCTTGAGCTGCACACGGCTTCTCAGCCAGTCAGCCACACTTGTAATACAGGCGATTTGTTGTCTGACTAACAGGACTCAACCTCACAGAGAGCTACTCATAATCCCAGGCCCTGGCTATGGGAAGGAGCAAATCAAGGGTTGAAGCCAGTGCCTGCACCAAGCAGCAACTGTCTTGGTCCTGCACTTCCCACAACGGACTGGCACTCCACCAGGTGAACCACTTCTGTACACTGCAGAGGAACCATCACTCATTGTCTCTTGATCTTTCCAGGTGCTCTTAGCCATGTAAGATTTTCAACACTCATGATTCAGGAATCATGCTCCCACAATACTTCCACTAGCATCCAGAGAACTGGAGATAAGCGACGTGTATATGAGGAAAGCTAGTAAAATTCAGACATTTGAACAGTCAGCCACCTTTTGTTCAGCTAGGTGCTGGTAGCTGTGAAGAACCAGACAGCAATATGTGAAATTACTTCTTGAAGTATGAATATAGTGCTTTTGCTGCCATTGGATTTTTGTGATGTCTCAGAATAGGCTGGAATTCCAAATGCTGAAGTCCAATATTTGAATGCACCAATGTATTTCAAAGAAATTACTATTAGAATTATAAAGCCTAATTAAATATCAAATGAAAGAGCCACAAGATCTTAAAAAGTTATTGATGCACTGCATTGAGGATACTAAACTGCTGGCATATACTCTGTGATTCTCTTTCTTTGCCATTTATTTTGAAAATTATTAGCATAAAAAAAGATACTCAGCTTTTATTAATTCATCTGATCTTTATTCCTCACATAAAATAAAAATTCTTTAATTAAGACATCATAATCATCTGGACACAGATTATTTGGGTTAGGACTCAGCAGCACCAAGCAGAAGACTGAAAAGCTTAAGTGTCATGAGCTTTCAAGGAAATAATGGAAGGGAAGTAAAGTCTTGGAATTAAAAATATGTCTGCAAAACAGGAAAAACAAGCCTTATATGTAAGGAAAAGGTACCTTAGTTTGGTGAGTGGCAAATCTTAATAAAGCTCCAGGTGAGGTCCGTTGTTTGCTAATGACCCTAAAGTCCATTGTAACCTTAGTTCACACCCAAAAGCTCTCAAGAATCTAGCAGGAAGTTTCTTATTCAAAACTAATAATGCATTTTAAATTTATTTACATGTATTTCTCCAACGTATAGATACAAAATTTCTAAGAGCCCACTTAAAAGAAATGAACATAAAACCTTTTATAAACTCAGAGATAATATGATGGAGCCAATAGTACTAGTCAGCTTCCTCACCTCAATACTAATAAATTAAGAAATAAGGAAGTGAAGCAAGATATCAAACTTACTTTCTTTCCCTTGAAATAACATTAGTGCTGTAACTAATTCCAGAATAATGGGGAGACTTCAAAACTCATTATTGTATTGTATACATAGGAAATGTAACAATTTTTTTTAGCTCAGAATCAGCACATTCACATTTTCACGTACTTCCTTACATGAAGAACCACCTACGCTGGCTGAGATTTCTTCTTGCCCAGAAACATCAATGTGAAAAACAGAATTGTTGGTTAGCATACATTAGTTGACATTTTTTCTAATATTGGTGCAGCCCTGCAATTTTGAGAATTTTTCAGCCTCCTGATAAAATTTTATGTTTTTATTTTACAAAAATGGACTTAGGATTAATGTCAAATTACTGCAAAGGTTAACTTACCAGGTCAGTACTGCTCGATAATAATTTAAAATAATCATCTTATGAACACTGTGGGTGATCATAAGGTTACAAGAAACTGTTATATGCAAAGATATTGAAGTATTTTCTGTGTTACAGTTTTGTTAACTATTGGCTGTGGCTGCGAAGTAATTCATATAGCATGTTCAAATATTGCCTGATAAACAGGCAGAAAATTGAGTTGTTCCTCTAAATCCCACTGTCTTGGCCCCATCCCAAAAATACAAGATGATACAAAGTCCAACACCAATTGTACCCATAGGCAGATCCCTTCCCTGGGAAGGGGTAAATTTGTCAGAAACCATTTTAGAGAAGCCAACTGGCATGAATACAGTCCCTGGGAGATGGGTCCAGAGTTATTATCTATAGGCTCATAAGATGATGGCAAACTTAAAAGACAAATATTACCTTTTTCCTTTGCTGTGTTATGATCTAGGGTCATACATGTGGGAAGCACAGACTATTATTAAGATTATATGGTACTTTAGGAAAACTGATGGGTCAATATGTTAATCTTCAGTCAATGATCCCAAATCAATGGACTTAGTGATTGGTATTGGGTGTTCTTAGAGATTAATCACCACTAGTGCAATAAGGTAGTTGGTCTTGAAATGCAATCTGAATGACATTTTAATTACAAGGAAGAACCCATAGTCTTGAGGACACACTCAGAAATATATACAAGAAGGAGCATGGTACGAAATACAGCTATGTCTGAGTTGCAAAGATTACTATCATAAAGAGAAAGCACAGCAGAGGTGGGAAGGATTGGGCAATACACTATCATAAAGCCATCACTGTTACAGGGTAAAGTCCCATAAAACTCCCAGATGCTTTGTGACGAACCACCTTTTCTGTCACAGAGAATGGGTTACTGCGCTGATGCACAAACAGGTGGAGAACACTCTCCTCTCTCCCCAAGACAATCTTTACCAAGAAGAACTGGGTTGAGAGTTTCTCCTTCCACTGTAGCCATTGCCAAAAGGGACAAGGATGGTGCCTTCTCTCCCACCCCATGCACCTTGAGGCAAGCTAGCAAGATCAGACCACCAGAGTTTATATGCTTCTCATGCTGTTTCAGTTTTAGTATTTAATCTGAATATTCCTTCTTTGCAAGACGTGGTGAACAATATATGCAGTCCTCTCCAAATGAACTCTCCCCGACTCCAGCATCTTAGCTACATTTTATTTCCTTCTAATACTGTTTCTTTAGTCCTAGTTATTTATGACACTGGTAAAACAGACTAACACATTTGATTCCTCGTAATGCTCTAAATAAAAGTATTCAGATCATCTGAAGGTATATGTGCTTTAGAAATAGCTACTAATCAACTAAAGCTCAGTAAAATCAGATTATATAAGTCATAAAGCCTCCAAAACCAGTCCTTTTTATATTGTCTAGAGAACATCCTGAATCCCAGATAATCTCGTTTGTGTTACGTTTGGTACAGTTCAGTTCCATGTTTTTGTTTATCTTGCAAGTTGAGTTACTGAGTACCCTAGATCTTCCCATCAAACACTGTACCTCCAAGGCTCCTCAAATCAACATTAGATAATCTGTCAGCTTTCAAGAACTGCATTAGTGATGTGAAGGGCAAGAGCCTCTCTCAGAGCTTGGATCCTCCCTCAGTCAACAACAGTGTGAGGCAGACACCTACGTATATGTCATTCTCAAAAGCATTTTTTTTAACCCACATAGAACTTATTCTTCTTTCACATTTTAACTGCAATTTTAGTGATCTCCTAATTGGTTTTGATCCTTCTGTGCACAGGTAGCTCTTTGAAATGTTTTTACGAATAGCAACATCTAATTTCTTCACAATTTCATGTTGTGGGCTCTCTGTAACTAACCGATAACAGGAATGGGATTGAATGCAACTTTCAAATTTCCAGACCTCAAGATAAAAGAAATTCTAAAAATGCCCCACCTCAGCTCTTCCTCTAAAATTGCTGAAGAAATTCAAATGTTGCACTTTGAAAGATATTTGGTCACCTGTAAATTCATATCAGGTGTGCCAGTAGAGAAGTACCTGAGAAAATTAGCATGTGAAAGTCACTGCTATTTTCTTTACAATTTCACAAGACTATAAAAATGAGCCAATAATGTGTAAGTAGTTTCTATTCTCACATCTTAATGCCCAACTTTATGTTTCTTCACGAGGATATAAAACACACATTAAAGCAAGAAACAAAGCACCAGTGTATATTATCAGGAATCTGTCAGCCATTCTGCAATTTTCTATGCGCTGCTTCTTCCAGTTTGGTTCCTCTGAGCCCTTTTTTGTTTTCTCTGAAGGGTCTTTTTAATGCCTTTTTTTTTTTTTACAAGTAGAAGAAAAAGCCCTTATCTTTATAACACACCTATTTTAATCTCTTTGATGCGCAGTAATCCAATATGCATGTAACCTGAGGCTACTTTCAAAAAAGATCTGCAAATGACAAGAGCCATGTAATTCAGCATGACAGAATTTTTAAAAGGCATTTGCAAGGCTAGTTACTAGAAAAGCAGAAACTATCCTTTCATCTTGGTATTGATAGGATGGATCAAGCTGGTTAGACATAGATTGAGTAATTCTACGTTAGTGGATCCACAGCTTCACTGTAGCTGCCTTTAATTTTTCAAAGTCTTGTTTGTGAGAGCTTAAAAAGGAAAGCTCGTGCCATAAACTCAGTGACTATATCTCTATGCACAGGCATGAACATGTGTACATAATATATGGCTACTAAAAATTCCCTCGGAGCAAGACAGATCAAGAAGTCTGTTAATAACAAAGATAGTGTCACTTATATAGAAAAGTAACTATTTGGAAGAGTATCCAGGGAATTAGATGTCAACAAGAGCAGCATTAAAACAGTATCGCTCTCCCCACGTTGCTTTGTTCTTGGTTACATGCAGACTGCTTTGCCACTGCATGAACAAGGGCTTCAGTCTTATACTAGACTCACAGAAAGAGCCAAACGGTTGCTGTTCAAGCAAATAGGGAAGTGCTATTCTCTCGCTAAAGAAGTGAAGAAACTGGTAAGTAATAACTACCAAAGATTGAAATCTGTACAAAGAGGCAGACGGATGGGAAGTGCAGGACTTACCTCATCCAGGGTTTCAAAATCTCTAACTGGTTTCCAAAGGATGGGTCATCCCAATCCCACTCGGGACTGTGGTATTTGTGATGATAAAATGGGACATGTTTCAAGATAGGATTTCTGAAGAGAGCAGGAAGGAATCAGTTTTCCCCTTGCACTGGCAGGGGCACACAACTGGTTACTGGGCTATATGGTTGTTCACACCAAAACACAAAGCATCAGTCACAAGTATGAGACAGGGCATTTGCAGTGATGAACAGAGTGGGCTAGAAGGCAATTCTGAAATTTTCATAGAATCATTAAGGTTTGAAAAGACCTTTAAGGTCATCAAGCCCAACCATCAACCCAACACCACCATGCCCACTAAGCCAACCATTTTGCAAAAAGTGAAACTCTGAAAGAGATCTCTTCAGGATATTTTGACCTTTTAATTTATTCTACAGGAATATGAGCTTGCACTGCTCACAATAGCCATAGTGAGACACTACCTGTTCACTGCCTACAGTTCACATACTTCAGCAGTATATAGCAAATAAGATCCGTTATAAGAACAACCAGTCTCAAGGACAGCTCACCCTGCAGACATCCACTTGGACACTCAGATATTTCTTCTCTTGGCTGAGGAGGAGAAGGAATAAGAAAAAAATACAGCATAACATTGACTAAACAGGTAATCTGGCATCTGAAGAAACAGTAGCAAACCAAGTCAGGAGCAGGAGACAAACTGGATTCAAGAGACTGTTGGGGAACTATGTCCAAAACAGGAGGCAGGGAATGACTGTCAGATGTTGCAAGCTGCATTCATATCTGTGCAGGCTGGCAAAGCATCCTGTGGAGGCAAGGCAGGGACACCGGACAACCTGTCAGGGAAAATAGCCAGGTGCTCCTCCCAGCCTTATAGTCCCTACTTGTTTCTCACCCAGAAGACTAAGAGTAGATGTCTATATCTTGACAGCTGGCATGGCACTGTTCAGGCAGGCTCAAACAAGAAACATTATTTTTGGATGATAGTTCTTAAAGCTGTAACAGATAGTGTAATGCAAGCTTTTTCTTTCTTGCCAACACAGTAAAATAGCTCTATTTCACCTGGAGTAATGACTGAAATAAAGGCTGACATTGCCAGCACTGACTGCCACCTGGACACGATATATTGATAGGGTACCACAACACTGGTCGGCAAAGCCATCTCAGAGCTTTCTTTCCTGTAGATAAGGTGCAGTTTTCCAGGGACAATGAGATAGTTATATGTCCAGATGAATTCTTAAGCAAAGAAATGAATTAAAGGAATTTGGGGAAGACAGCATTGTTTAAATGACTCTGGGTGGGACAGCAGAAGGCTGGTACCGGTATTTCTCTCCAGCTGGTGCTCCTTCCTCAGGACCTTCTCTTTTCCCCGCACTTTGTTCAAGCATGGACATCCTCCCTTAACTGTCCCCCATCCCTGTGCATTCCCTACTATCCTTCTGCTGGGCTACATCAATCTTTTTCTGATCCAGTACAGGATCACAGAATCTCTATGTTGGAAAGGACCTTCAAGATCATCAAGTCCAACCATTAATCCAGTGCCACCATGTCCCCTAAACCATGTCCTGAAGTGCCACATCCACACGTTTTTTGACCATCCTCCTTTTGATCTCCAGGTGTAAGCTACAAAGAGCAACCCACTTCCCTCTCCTTGCAAAGGAGCCCACACTCATCCTTTGTGGCATGGTTGCTAGACTGAGGAGAGAGAAGGAAAGGACCAAGAGCAGGACTTGCTCTTCTAGGTGGGAGCCTGAGATGGACCGGGCTGGCATTGCCCCTGAGGCTGGCTGAGGGAATGGCAGTGCTGGGAGAGGCCCCCCTCACACACGTGCTTTAGCAAGGCACAGGGGCCTGGTGTGGACAGACCCTCCTGATGGTCATCTTGCAAGGCCTGTGCAAAGCAGGCAGCCCATCGCTCCCCACAGGCTGCCAGCAAGATGCTTGCCCTGCTTATAGCCTGAGCCAGCCCCACTGCTCAGCAGCGGTAACACCTCAAGGCAGCTGGAAGTGTTCCTGATTTTGGGGCAGGGATGATGAGAGGCCATATCCAGACAAGCTGTGCTTGGGTGAGTTTTAGCCAAAGCAGCAGCTGTTAGAGAAGGAGCTTGATAACATGGTGCTTTAACAGCAAGGGCAGGCAGCTCAGCCTCCCCCTCAGCTCACCCTGGTGTTAAAATCATCCATCCCTGTGCCTTTGGTTGCTGTTCTTCTGTAAAGTACCTATGTTCTCTGGGAATAAACTTGAGTGTTACACAGTTAAAAGAGGTGAGAAAAATTGCCACAGCTGCCAAGCCAGAGGGAAGGGGAGGACAAAGGACACATCCCAGGATTGAGTCGTTCTTCCTTTAGAAGCAAAGTAAGTAGAGGCAGAAAGTATAGTGTCTCTATCAGTTACAAGTATTTACAGTCTTGAACAGGGAATTAAATGACAAAACTATCAAAGTACAGAAGCATCAGCAAATCCTATAGCTCCCTGGACTCCTGAAAGCAGCTGGTTCAGACCTTCAACCATCAGTTTTTTGTTTTCCCCAAAGACACTGTATTTAAAACTGCTGTGTGTCTTTATGCTTTCACTTCCAAGCTCTGATTACAGAAAGTTCATTGTTGATGAAATATGTGCCAGGAAGAACCTACCTTGAATTTCAGATTCAAGGTTGATATTGCGAAAGATTTTTTTTTTTTTTAGGGTGGAGGAAAAGTTTAAAAACTTCAAACCACCAACAAAACACTCTTGAAAGTTTTGCCCCAATACAAAAATTTACTTTTTCCCTCTAAAGCACAGACAGTTTGTAGACCAGAATAATTTTTGGAAATTTAATGATGTAGCAATGATCCAAGTACTTTCTACTATCAGCCTACAACAGCAGCAACAGACAACATTTTGTAATAGCTGTCAAATGTTTTCTTCTTGTGTGCTATTAAGTTCTGGTTAGGAAAGCAAAACATGCAAAGCAAACATGCTCAACAACTTTCTTGCACCAGAAGTAGCACTACTATTGAGAAGACATGCCTATCTATAGCCTCATAAAAAAAATGAGTGCCTCTGTTTGCGTAGGGCAGAGGTTCAAAAATTCTTACCCTCATGGTAACTTATAGATATTTCAGATTAAGTGAATTTCTTATAGCAGACTATTGAAATTGTCATAAATAATACACTTCCGTAAGTACTATGAGCAGAAACAAAATCAAACTTTTTTTATTCATTTAGACATGCAAAGGCCTAACCATAGCTATACACCTAAACATGTACTCAAGTATTTGACTAAAGTACTTGTTTAACTGCAGCCTGAAAGAGTGGCTCCAAATTCACGCTGACAAAAATGGTTTATTTTATTGCACTGCATACTTCTTGCTGCAAGGTTTTCCTGGGTGTTTGTACAAACTTATTATAATAGCAAGTGCTGGCAGACTAAAAAACCCAAACCAGCAGATGTACAGAGTTTGATATTAACTGCAGTTTAGAGGTTTATTTGGATACATGTGTGGCCTGATCCCGAGTGGTCCCAGGCACATACTCTAACCTGTGCAATAAACAGGAATGAGCCCTTCAGTTGTACAGCTCTAGTTTCATTATTTTATTATTGTAATAATCGGGGACATTTGTGGAGAAAGTTGCAAAGAGAAAGAGAGAACATAAAAATTTTGGGATACCTTTAGGTAATGCCCAGGTACATACAGTGAGATAAATATCAAATTTTAACTAAAACAGCATTAAATACTGAAGGAATAGCTGAATTACTGAGGGAGAATGGAGCATGAAGTACCTGTTTTCAGATGGTGTATCTGGGACAAATTACTCCCTAGAGAACTATATTGTAGTGAAAAATCAGAACATTACCAATGTTAACATATGACAAAGGACAAATGAAGGTCTAGTTAACATTGTTACAGCTACTTTTCAGAACAGCACGGATCAGACATTTAGACAAATCTCATTGCTGAGAACCTTCATGAAGATTAAGTAAAAGAAGAAACCATTCAAAACCATCTTGTTTATATAACATTAAAGGATATTTTAAAAATAACCCAGTGGAGTCAGGAAGAACGACTATTTGGGTAGTATCTCTACTCCATCCTATCCATCTTCTTCCCAATGTTTGCAGTTGTATCACTGCTGTTGAGTATGGGAAGAATCTGATTTTTGTACTATTATATTATGAAAATGCATACTTGACAGAAGGAAAAATTTGCACATGACCAAAACCTATGGCTTAGGACTAGCATAGCTGCATCAGTGAAGTGTTGCCATAAGATAAATAATCTTTTTAGCCCCAAGTCCTAGGGCAATGAAACTTATGTGACTGCACTGCTTGTTTTACTGTTTTTACCTTAATAACTGAGAAACTCTGCTGTTTCAATTTATCTAAATCCAACCGACACAGGGTAAAGGGCAGCAAAATTTTCAGAGATAACTGAGCTCTTGCAAAAAAAAATTTTTTCAGAAAAAAAATGCTGGCTAAAAAGTAATAGAAAACACTAATTAGTGTTTTCCCACAGATGGGAAAACAGGTAGGCTCATCTCCTGTTTGCAGTTACCAACTAATATTCACCCTAAAAATGGCAAGCCATCCAGCACACAGATAGCTCCAGACTAGCAATGGAGAAAACAAAATTATTCACAGATATACATAGTTAAAGAATAAAGAACAGATATGAGTAGGAAAATTGGCTTCATTGTTGTGTATGAGAAAGCTTTTCTTAAGACCATGCTCCTTGATTAATTGCATATAGAATAAGTAATTAAGGATCCAGTTCATTTACTGTGAAACATGCAGAAACATCCAAGGATACCTACACCTTCATATAAAATGTGTAATAGACATACAGTATCTAAGCTCCCAGTCAGCATGGCAAATCCTCCATGTACATAGATCTTCCAACACTACAGCTAGGGCTTATACACAGCTTTTGGCCAAAACACTCTCTCTGCAACTGTTGCTAAAACTGTGACATGCACTGGTTCTGAATTAGTACCCTAAAAAGCTAAATTGGACTTAATTTCCCGCCCACACACCCCATTTATCTTTTGTTCCTTCCATCTTGGCAGGTTTCTAGCCTCTGCCTATACAACAATTAGGTTCAACTACCTTTCCGACACCATAGATTTTAACTTAGCAGCCACTTTCAGCCCCAGACCAATTTCTCTATTCTTTCTGTATTAAAATCTGGCAGCCACCTCCTCCTTTTGACTTCCCATTTAGTACTGAGAGCAGAGGCGCAACAAGCTTCCTGCTTGCAAATAAAGCCCAGTATGACTGAAACCAGCCAAGTCTTGCAGTATTCAGAAAGTCATACTCAGTCTCCGAGCTGCTGTATATCAACCAAAGGGATCTTTATCTGCAAACCCTGAGCAAAGTCCAACTGAGCAAGTGTGAATTGCAAAAGTTATCTTGGCAAAATATAGATATTTTTGTATAGGAAAGGTTTCAGATGCATCCCTAACAAAGTTTGCTCACTGCTAACCCAAGAGGTACATCTAAGTGTTCCAAAAGAAAAAAAAGAAAGACAAACCAAAAGACCCACAAGGTTTAATCAAAATTATCATTGCGAAAGATGAGGTCAACACATCCTGAACACTTTCTATGTATTGTTCATCAAGAGTTAAAATTTTCCAAAATAATTACTTTTTATAGTACATGCTCTATAATACTCATCTTTTTGATTGGATTTGAAAGGTTTTAGCTATAAAATTATGATTGTAAGAAACCTGCATTAAAGAAAAGTTCTCGGTGCTCAAGTAACACATTTGCAAAGAGTTACATGGTCTCTTACAGCTTCATGTCTGCTCTGAGTATGAAATTTCATGGACAAGAATCACCACTTCAGGGAAGCCAAATATTTAGAGTCTATTTTTAAAAGAAACTTTTTGCAACAGCAACAAGAAGCCAAGAAAGAAGGCTCAATCCTTCTTGTCCACAAAACTATATGCTGTACAGGCTTGAAGCTGAAAAAGACTGCTTGGCTCCTTTTGGCAGGTGTGCTGTTGGTGGAGACATGTGAAAGTCCAATGCAGTATCAGACAACTCCACTAAATACGATATGCTGGCAAAGGAACAGCTTCAAAAAAAATTGCAGTCAATTGACAGACATCACTCCCTGTGTACCATAACAGAAACGGCTTTGCTTTCTGGTGAACTGTTCCAAGTACAATGGAGAAAAAAGGTGTATGTGTATTCATGGGGATATATGAATCTATACTCTCAAACACCACTGTATTTTATGTTCAAAAGCTTTGTAGGGAGGCCTATATGCTTATCTCTGGGCTGGTTTGCAATTTGAATGTATTCCCCTTAGAAGGATTTTTTTTCTTTCTTTGCTCAGTTAAAATATTCACTGTAGAAATGGACAGGCACATTGCAGCCATTCATGTTTACCTGTACAGTGGTTTTTACACTGTGAACACAGTTGCAGTTAGAATTGGGAATTTCAAGGCATCAGGTTACATTGAAAGTCACATTCCCTATACCCCTGCCTGCCCTATGGAGTCAGAGCAATAAAACCAGTAACGTCTTCACAGGGAAGTGCAGATCTCATTTCTCCTCTGCATCAGAACAGTAAGAAGCCTTGCATGGTATACAAAATCCAAGTGTTTTGACAATATTCAAGTTTTGTAGTTTTATTCAGTTATCATGGCTCAGCTAGGATATGCTGTTGTTGAGGTACATATAATTTGAAATGACACAAAATATAAGGCATACTATATTACTATTAAGAAAACGTAGATTTTAAGCAATGCAATCACTGATAACAAGTAACTTACACAGGCACTAAATGCTGTAATACATAGCACCAGGCTATTTGAAGAACATAGCTTAACCCAAACAGAATAAACACAATTTATGCCCTAATATTTTACATGCAATCTCTGACTGCTCTGTGAGATGCTATTTCCTAGAAAATAAACATTCATTTGAGGTTATGTATGTGCAGTTGTAATTTTGTGCATGTATACATATATATGAGCGTGACTGCATGTTCACAGACTAATGAAGACAACTATGTTTTGAAGTTATGTTTTGCTCTTTTAATATAGGATTGCAATAATAGAGGCAGTGCCTATATAAACTGATGACAAGAGCTTCACAAATGAGTCACATTATTTCTTATTTTCTCCACCAAATGAAGCCATGGAGCACATTAATTCTTTTGAAGAAAACTGTTCATGTATCAGGATGCAGTAGCAGTTTTGGGAAGGTCTTTAAGACACAGTCTTATCATGCCATGTGTGTATACCTTCTGCTTCCAAGTATAGGACCATTTTGTACTGGACCAGCTGCTATTTTTTCATTGTGTCTTAAAATACATGAGCACATAACTAAGGTAAACTTGTAAAAAGAATGGTTTAACACCTTTTATTACAAAAGTTTACCTGTCATCTTGTCTCTGGCAGTCAAGTATTTATACAATAGAAAGAGTAAATATTAAAGACAGAGAAAACAGCTTGAGAAATAGAGTGGAGGGTACTTTGTAGAGCATGCTGTCAGAAAAGGTTGCAGACAGTTTCCTTAAAGCTAATGTACTCAAGTTTCCTGGGCCTGGTGCAGCCTAGGGCTGGAGCATCGTGTGAATGAGACATATTTCTGTCTAATGTCTGCCAGTTGAGACTGTGCAGGCCTGACAGCCAATGGCACCAGCTCTGTGATAGCAAAAGATTGATCCTGAAAATACCAGAAATGGAACAGCACTTTTTGACAGCAAGAAACAGACATGTTTGACAAGAAATTGGAGGAAAGATCTTTTCCAGTCACACAAGATGTCTGTTCATAGAAAGCATCAAATCTACCTTGCTAGCAACATTCAACATTCATTTGATTTCTGATGTTTTATACTCCCTTTGAGAGGTATGGTAAAATTTAAAGAAACGTGAATGACACTTCTATATTCCTCATGCTTCTCAACAAGGCAACATCCTCTGACATTGCTCCCTCAACTGGGAACATTAAATACAAATTTGAATTGTGGTTGACAAAATCTTTAAGGTGTTTTATGATATTCAGTATATTTAGCATTCTCATAGTTACCTTTCACAGAATTGTTAAGGTTGGGAAAGACCTTTAAGATCATCAAGTACAACTATCAACACACCACCACGCCCACTAAACCATGTCCTGAAGTGCCACATCCACATGTTTTTTTTTTAACACTTCCAGGGATGGTGACTCCACCAACAGGCAGCCTGTTCCAATGTTTGACCACCCTCTCAGTAAAGACATTTTTCTTAATACCTTGTCTAAACCTCCACTGGTGCAACCTGAGGCCATTTCCTCTCGTTCTATTGCTAGTTACTTGGGAGAAGAGACATCCACCTTGTCACAACCCCCTTTCAAGTAGTTGTAGAGAGCGATAAGGTCTCTCTCTCCTCAGCCTCCTCTTCTCCAGACTAAACAAACCCAGTTCCCTCAGCCGCTCCTCATGAGAATTGTGCTCCAGACCCCTCACCAGCTTTATTGCCCTTCTCTGGACACGCTCCAGCACCTCAGCATCCTTCTTGTAGTGAGGGGCCCAAAACTGAACACAGTATTCAAGGTGTGGCCTCACCAGTGCCAAGGACATGGGTACAATCTCTTCCCTACTCCTGCTGGCCACACTATTTCTGATACAGGCCAGGGTGCTGTTTGCCTTCTTGGCCACCTGGGCAGAAGAATGTGTTTCACACATTTCTTTACTCATTGACATCTGGAATTGGTTTAGATAGCTTTTTACAATCTTATAATAATCCATTCCTTTCATCTTCATTTCCTCCAAAGCTCTACGTTAACAACTAGGTTTAATGTTCTAGGCTATTTGAGCAAAAGATAAAGCTCCCATGAACTTAGGATGATAGAGAAAGAGTTTGGAAGGACTTTGGAGGTTAGGGAAAAGTTTCCTTAAAGATAAATACATTTATTTGTAGATCATTGCTTGATAGGGTGTAAAAAGTCTTCCTTGTCCTGAAAGCAGAGGAGAGAAAAAATGGAAAGGGAGTGAGGCCACTTTACAGGAGGCATTGTTAGTAATTAAAGCTAACCAAGGTTTGGCTCCAGAACTGAAGACATAGGCAGATCTGTTGGTTTATAAAATGGATAGTATGGCACAGCAAAATTCTATCAGGTAACCCAGTGGTCCTTCCATTGTTATACCACGACTCTCAAAAATACCAAACTGACATAAAAATCTAATAATTTTCAGGAAATACCTCTGAAAAATACCACAACTTATGAATTTAAAAAAAAAACATTAACTCAATAGGAATCAAAAGTTAGCTGAACTACACTGAAAGAATGTAGAACTTGTGCACCCTGCTCTGCTGTTCCTAAGTTTCAGAACACTACACCAAGTTCTGGTTTTTGAGTATCACTTCACTTGGATCAGAAATTACCTTGTGCTGGAAGTATTAAGCAACCATGCTCATTCTTATGAGCAATCTACATGGATTTATATCCAGCAATTTGAAAAAACAGCATCTCCTGATGATTAAGGGGTAGGCAGGATTCTTGCTCTAAAAAGCACCAAATGTTCATTTTAATCTATCTTAAATGTATTGTGTTGTTCATTTAAAAAAAAATGAACAACCAGCATGCAAAATTGGATATTATAAATTGTAATTCTATTCCAGTATTGTTTGACAGAAAAATATGATGTTGATCTAAAACATTAAAAATAGGATGAGGGAAAGTCAGTAAAATAGAAATGTGTTAATAAATACAACTGCACCAGAAATAATTTGGTGTTATCTTATAACTTCATACTTTAAGACTTGCTTACAGAAGTACTACAGAAATAAGCACTAGAAAGTCAATTCTAAGCCAAATCTTGCTGCTTACCACTACCACTTATGTTTGCTGGCAGTGAAATCTGATAGAGTTGGATTTCCAGAAAATACCAATTGTTTATCTGCTCAGGGGACCAAAACCAATAATGTAAGTATGAAAACAGATTTTTACACTAGCTGTTACAAAGAAAGAGAAATGCAAAATTCAATTGCCACAAAAACATATGAAGTGAACCACCTTAATCACAGAAACACCCTGGAGATTGCAACGCTTAAAACCATGTCACCACTGAAAGTGTGGATCTAGATACCATTATTTTTTTTTTTAAGCCATTACATATATTAGCATTTTCTGTTCAAATGATCTCCTGTTTTTGGTGAAAGCAGGTCTATGTCAAGCAATTGAAAAACTTGCCCTCAATTATGCTCAGGCAGAAGTGAACCTGGGCTTCAATATCTCATCTGTGTGAAGAAACGTTGACTTACTTTAAATTACTATCCTATAAAATTAAAACCAAAATGACAACAAATTATCCACTTAAAAACACAGATAAATGTTTACCTGCTGGACACAAGATGACCTATGCTATATCTGTTTATAGAGATCTATAAAAATATGACAGTATTTAAAAAAATAGTCTTTAAAGCAAATTTACCTTGTCCTGAGTCATGTTAAGTACACAAACTATGACAAATTTGTCAGACTATATCACCACACTTAAAATTAACTACAATTGCTAAGGTCATTTTCACCTCAGCCATTATCCTTGTAAAAGGCTGATTGCATTGTTAAATGCCCTCCTAAATCTTAAGCTGATAATGCTTTAACAGATCAGAGGAATTAATCTTGGGGGAAGAAAGAATGAAAAATACAAGAAGTTAAAATAAAGAAGAAAACACTGGTCTTCAGGTACTATGGTGCCACGCATTCACAGTGCATACATTTTCCATGTGTGAAGAAAATGCTCTAGGATTATAATACCCAAGTGATCTACAGTAAATTACATTAAGGAAGTGAGAACTAGAAATTATCTTCTGCCTTTTTTTTTTTTAAATTTTACCCCCCCAAATACTGCTTCATTTGTTAATTCTACTAAAAAAAAAAAAATCAGATGATTTCTTTCTCTGACTATTCCAGAAAATGCCAAAAGTATCTCATTGACTTCCACATAGTTAATACCCAACATCATTACCCGCTTTCTCTATTTGGTACTTATATTTTGAATGTCAAAATCCTGCCCTAAACTCCTAGCATATTCTACCTCCATTTTTTATTTTTATGGATCTGAAAAAGTCATCAAGGAAAGTATGCTCAATCTACACAGAGAACAGCTGAAACAGAGTTTCTAGTCTGGAAGAGTATCAGCCAGGCTGTACAAGGAAGAAAGCAAGCCTTGTCTCTAGCATCCTCAAGGATTCAACCAGGAAACGCAAGTCTCCGGAAGGGTGCCTCTGGTGGTGGCTGTGATCATGGCATATAAAAAAAGGGAAGTTTAAAAGTGTTATGTATACATCAATTAAAGCCTATTAAATAAGCCAGTACTTTGTTAGTAGCTTCTAGCAGTTACTAATAAAGAAGCAAACCTTCACAGTTGGTTGTTACATTCATAATCCTTTGGCTTCATGAAAACAGAATGAACAACGTCTATCAGATTTCTTTTCAGGGAAACTACTTCTCCTTTCTCTAAACTAAATCCTAAAATATACTGTTTTATTCTTAAACCTTGTAACTGGCACATGCATTTGCAAACCGCACTCATTGGCTATGCACACCACACCACAGAGTATTTTTCATTTTACTGTTAAACTTTTCCCTTGAATTATTTAAATATTATCATGCCCCTCATTAGACAGGTCAAATGTGAGCTTATCATGCTATCTGAAAACACACCATTACTGTAATAACATTCTATACAGTTACCCAATACTAAAATGTCTTTTTCTTTTTAATCTAGTTTGCAAACTCCAAAGCAAAAGACATGATGAACAAGATCAGCTATTCTTAGTCCATTAACAAGAGCCTGTGATCTAAAATGGTTTACGGTAAGCCAAGAAATATTTTACAAACATATGCATATTACAATTACCTTTTAACTGCAACAGAAAATACTATAAACTCTGGATTCTCTGAAACCCTGATTACTTTAGTAGTGCAAACCAGCTTAATACAAACAGTGAATGCCT
Source organism: Phaethon lepturus (assembly GCF_000687285.1). Lineage (NCBI taxonomy): Eukaryota > Metazoa > Chordata > Aves > Phaethontiformes > Phaethontidae > Phaethon > Phaethon lepturus. The sequence continues at coordinate 84,675 of NW_010536867.1, read as the reverse complement.
TATTTTAATCTCCACAGTCAATAGTTGACAGCAATGTCATATTCATTAACAAATGGGCAGATAGCTTGAAAGTCCACCTCTGCTATCAACCACATTGTTTAACCTAAAAGTAATAGTCAACAGCAGTTGTAGAGATGCTGTTATGTAGACATGCAGAATTCTGTGGTGCTTGGTAGAAGAGGCTCCTTCTGCAAGCATCACTAACAGATTTTAGACACACCAAGAGTATTCAAAAAAATGCAGTCTTTTCCTTTCCCATTATGTGACACGCTGCACTGTGAACACTGAAATAAAGATAATGTGTAATCCTGAAAAATATGTCAAAACAGGATAGCTTAAAGAAATGCTTCACTGAAAATATTGTTAGCAATCTCATAGGTCCTATTAAATATTAGCAATTGCTCAAATGCCATTTATTAGGACTCCAACTGCTTGCAGACATTGTTGTCCAGATCATGCCATTCCCTGACCAAGTTCTGCTCTCTCTTGGCTATCTCAAGAACTACAACTGAGTTACAAACAAAGAAAAAAAAAAAAAACACAAACGGAATTGCCAGAACAGATGATATCAACAATCCATCTAGCACCGAGTCCTACCTCCAACAAGGACACATGCATCAGAAGATATAAAATGCCCTTATGGAAAAAGTCTAACCAGTGATAGGTGAAGTCTCTTCCTAACTACAGTTGTGAGTGCTGTGAAATCTGCCAACAGGCAGATAAAATGCATGCAAATAAATTCTGCCCTAAATTACTTGATAAAGCCAGTATCCTTATTTATTTTATAATAGGGTAGGGACATATAACAATTTTTAAAACCTTTGATGTACAGTAAGGAGCACAGAACGCATAGAGGTACAAAAAAGGTCAGGCTGATATTGAAAATTACTATCAAGTCAGTTTAGTTTCCTCCTTGCCTACAGCTTAGCGAGGCAAATTGGATAGGCTGCGTGCAGTCCAGAGACTAGATATTACTATTTCCCACAAGCCATCCACTTTTGTTAAAGACACCACCCAAACCAACCCAATCCACAAATGCTGCCCCTCCCCTGCCCAGGAAAAACGACCAAAACACAACAAACCATTCCTAAAGAGAATGTTCTGAAGACAGCACAACTAAGGCACGCAAAATGAAAGGGAGGGTAAAGGCATGGTGAAAGGATGACCGCAGGCCACAAAGCACATGTACTTTTTGAGGATAAATTAGGCAAGACGTGAGGATGGAACAGGCAATTAGTTTATGAATATGAGGTCCCAAAAAATCAAAACAGATTCACTTTGCATCACTCGAGTTTTGAAAGCAAAACGCTTGCAAAGGATGCAATAAATTTCAGCGCACAGACACAGGATTTTAATTAGAATTACCTTGTATAGGTCACACTTTTATTTAATGACTAAGTAGTTCAATTTGATATCATTATGCTCTTTCCCAAACCAAAACCCCTGAAGTGTGATCAGGCAAAGCTGTTCGTAATGTTATTTACTAGCAATATTTATTTCCTGCTTCTCACTGTAACAAATTCTTGGCTTGGAATATGATTAGTTATCTGAATTAGAGCTAGGTGGATTTAGGTCTCCATAGCCATTGGAGTGATCTTTACTGAGCAACATTTTATATTTTGCTAAATAGTATTCTAGAAAAAAAAATTACTTCAATGACTGAACAGATCTGGTTTCCTATATTTTTAAAAACCTTATTATGGTCAACAAAGCTTTCAGACATAGCCTTTCTAATATCTTCTGCTTAAATATAGTTATAGTAATTTGGGGAAATTTACATAGATTATTACAAAAAAATCATAGCTGAAAACATCAGTTTCTCATGGTAAGTTACAAACCAAACAAAACTGCATATTTAAAATTAAGTATACAAAAGCAAAGTCAAGCTCATTCACATCTTCATTTGAAAAAGAAATTGGATGTATTTCATTTTTACACATACCCACATTGCTATATTCTAGGTAGTATTCTCAGCATGCTACAGCAGGCAGCTTTGCCTTATGAACTACTATGCTACTGCCTTCCACAAACAGATTGTCTTAAAGAATGAAAAAATTAAATTTTTTTTAATTTACACAAGTAGAAGAGTACCAGGTTAGTAATTCACTATCTTGACCTTTTAGCAGCAATGTACTGATCCAAGGTTTCATGTAATTACCAGAGCTGTAGATAACAGTCTACATTAAATCCATGTTGACTAGAGATACTAGAAAGCCAACTTTTCAATAAGTTTTCATTCAACGAATATAGCATGTGATTACAACATTATCACATCTCTCCTTGTTCATATTATGTCCTCAGTAATGGTTTGTATGCATATTGTGAAAACACAGAGCATGTTAAAGCTTTATTGAATGAAATACCATAAAATAAATTTGTAATACAAGTGGCTAGTATGTGTGTTAATGAAATGAAAACAATTTCCTAAGCTGGCACGGATCTTGCTGATGTCCCAAATATTACACACAAAGCCAGGCTTAGAGTTGGATAACTAGGGGCATTTTAGCATTTTCTGCTTTTCATAAAATAATTCTCCAAAAACTTAAGGCTTTGCTTTCTCTGACTTGTACACGCTGCATTTAGGAGGATAACCATAAGGTGCCCAAGCTTTCCACAGAATGATTTGTACTTGCACCAACTGGCTGGATTTTGGTATCTCTGAAAATGAGATTGTTATTACAGAGGAATAAACAAGACTAGACTACAGAAGATTCCAAATGGCTATCTTTCAAAAGGTGCTGATTTCTGTGGGTGGAGAGGGAGTAGTTTCTCCAAGAGCTACTTGCAAATTAACACTCTTTCCAAGAGAACAGCAGTTGCAAAAATATCTTTTTTTTAATGCAGCCCTCTATTTTAGTTGCATTTTTTCAGAAAAAAAAAGTTCTAGAAAGGAGAAAACAAAGCTACCCTTAAGTGATTTAATAAAAAAATAATAGTAAAATCAGTGTTTCTTTCGCTAACGAAGAAAAAGAGTATGTGTCTGCCATGAAAAGGTGGTGGGCTATTTTTGAGGTTTTGGTGTTTTGTTTTGTTTTTTTTTAAGTTATGATGCAACACTGTAATGTAGAAGTACATGCAACACTCCAAGGTATGCTCTAGAGACCCAACATGTCCCTGCAGCAAAGGGCAATTCGGAGCACGGAACCCCAGCCTGCAGAGCTGGCTGCCAGCTCTGCAGGTCTAAAATATTTTCCAAGCATCTGTTTAAACTTTCTTTGGTTCCTCTGGAAAATCCTAGTCTGAACTGTAATTCCATTCATCTAATTAAACACTCTCCTAAAAAACATTGTATGAGAGCAAATTATTCAATTCCACAATTCAAGAACATAGAAAACTTTGTTTTAGATTAAGCTGTTTGGTCCTCCAAAAATACAGGACTTCAGCACAATGGTGCTACTAAAATTTTTCTGCGGAAGTGTGCAATTTGCCAAAATTCTCCATATCTACTTTGAGAGCAATTAATTAATATTTTTCAGATACATCCCATAAATATACACTCACTCTTAAGAACATGGTTACATTCTTGTTTGGTGAATCCAACCAAATTACATGCGGAAGGTAAAACAGAAGCTTTGTCTTCCTTATAGTCAGCGAAGAAAGACTATTCACAGCAAGGTGTTAACAAAATAGCAAGTATCTAATGATTATAATAAAGAAAAACCTGGATGTGAAACTCTCCTCCAGTTTCACAAAGTTTTCTCATATCTCACCAGAATGAACTCAGGACCATTTAAAGCAGAGCTGATGCATGAAGAAAGGAAAGCCCCTAAGGCACTCTCCATAGTATGTGAGATCCAGGCTCATTTCTACCCATCAGCTATTCTGTGGAGATTTGAGGATTTAGAACTCTATCCCTATCAAAACGAATATATAATTCCTGCAACAAAGACTTGATTTAGACAAATCTGCATTTCTGAGAACGAACACAGAGAACTTTAAGAAGTTCTGCAAGATTATTAGTTCTGGTGATTGCCAAAGCTTTTTCCTTCCCATAGTTATATGAACTTAAAAATTAGTAAATCCTAGATCTTGAATCAAAAGACAGAACAGAGAAGCAAATGGCCATAAAGCACCAGACAGCTCTATTTCAGCACTGTATCAGAAGGGACCAAGTAGCAGATATTAAGAGAATGATTATAAGATGTTCCTAGCCTAAAATAAGTTTCTGGCTTCTAACAAGCCATTTAGGCACTATAGAGTTGTAGGTTACATCTAGACAACAGTATTAATAACTACCCATCCCATGCCAATTTATCAAATTCTTTTTTGAACCCTTTTATACTTTTTTGCCTCGCTGTGACACAGGATTGGCTCCACCACTGGAGCACTGACTTCCATAACAACATCATGCCTTAGAAGACAGTTTCCCACAAACTATAGCACAGTAGACTGAATTAGCAGACCTTAAGATCAGAAAATGTCCTTTGTTAGAAATAAGCAGTTCTGTCCAAGTTCCATCAAAATACAAGAGAAAAGGTCAGTGATTTCTGTCTGTAAGAAGCAGCTAACTTAAGTGCTAAGAAATGTGTGATTTGAAAACACAGAAGAGGATGATGTGCACTTATGAATGTAATTTATTGGCACTCCTTCAGAGTTATCCTAAGAGTAAAAGCCTGGAACATAACAGGGGCAATCACATGAGGACACTCCCTTTATGTAATATTTGTGTGGGAAAAAAAAATCTGACAAAACAGCACAGAAAGATATCTTCCACTTAAGCAAGGGTACTTTCAAGAAGCACCAGAAATATTATTTACAGACTGATTTTCTAGAATTACACCGTTAGGTTTAATTTCTGTGTAGTCTTCATAAGGATTAATATATTGAATACAGCTTTTCTGTTCAGAGGCATGATTATTGCATCCATTCTAATTTGAGCCTTGACTTTTAGGATCAACCCCTACTTGCCTTGCTCTTCAATGAACACAGCTTACTAGATAACTTTAAAAGGAATCTGGAAACAAGCTTCATAAGAACTAGTTGCTTTAATTCTGTGCCTATATAATTATAAGGCTATTTTAGTTACGCAGAGCCTGATCCATCATTTCTCTAAGTGGTTTGATACAGCTGCCCAGCCTATCCAGAAGGCTGTTAACTACTCTAATCGGAATACTAGAATATGCAATGTATCTCAAACTATTCAACAGGACTTTGACAATGTTATTTTAATCCTGTCAAGATCATTTCTGGTAAATAAAATAGTAACATAGGGAAAAAATAACTAGACTTTAATTTATCAAAATTATATGAAATAAGCAAGAGGTTCAAAACTATTGACCCCGTCCCTTTTTTCTAGGGTGTGATTTATTCCTCCTGACTGTAGTCAATGTTAGATCAATGCAGTTTTATTCCCCTGCTTACATCATCATTATAACTAATCTTTGTTTCAGTTCACATAAATGTCCTCCAAAGATTTGGGGGAGGGAAGGGCGGAATCCCTGTAATAAAAAGAAAACTGATACACTGCATCAACAGCACAAACAGAGAATACTGGGAAAATCAATAGTTTTATAGACAGATGGCAGAAAGGAAGGAAGAGAATAAAAATAACCAAGCCATGCAAAGCAGGAAGGATTTAATAATTTGTTTTGAATCAGCTAAGCCATTTATACTGCACTAACTAGAGAAAAAACTTTTGTAATAACATTTCTGATATCAGTGCTGGAATTTCAGTCCCTGAGCTACACCCTTACACAGAAGTAAATGCATATATATACTGCATACCTATGTATAAGACTGTGTGCTGGTGAATAAAACTTCATATACGGAAAATTTAGATTGGTTGCCTCCCCATTTCCAAAATGTACATGTTAGTTACAGGTTAGCAGGTTTTATCAGGAACATAAAACGCACCTTTTCACAACAGGAAGGAGTGGGTTTCTCATTATGCTCTTTTCCTTTATTGAAGTCTCATTTAGAATACTTGCACAAACCTTTGGTTGACACAAAAGACTGCACTTACTGTCACCAAATGCCAGCAGGTTTCTCATTGTACAACGCAAATGTGGCCACGTATATTTTGGGGGGATAAGACAGAGACATCCAGTCAGAATGAGAAGATACTGCATTGAATGATTCTTCCGATGCATGAGTCAAGACAACTAATTTTGGTGTAAAAAAACAAAACCAAAAATATTTAAGTAACCAACTTCTCAGCTGAAAATCTAGATATTATTTTTAGTGCTGTAGTTTTCAAATTGATGACTGTTAATAAGCCAGAATGACCATTACTATACACATATCTTTCTCCAAACTACTGAAAACAGTAATCAAAATAGTTGGTATCACTGTACCTTTAGGGGACACTAAATACTGGAAATACACATTGGAATTTGTATTAGGATACAGTTTTTATTCTTGTATCATTAGAATTAGTATTACTTATCTATTACTTCAGGCTACATTGGCCAGATTATTTGCTTCTATCCAGATAATTGGGGTACTACTTTGGTGTTTTATAGTTTTAGCAATTATTTCCTGATATATGCTGCATTCTGTCCTGTTTAAGTCCTTATAGGTTCTATTTTTCCAATTTAAATCCTTTTAATATTTCCAATTAAAAAAAAAAGGGTTTGCCACATTAATGATTCTCAGGTACCTGGCAGTACCTATTAAAAAAGTGAATGGGGCTTTTCGATGCATTTGACCAACTCATTTTCATTTGAGCTATTTGCTCAAATTTTTCCTTTTTTAATTTTCCTTTTTATTAGCATTATCATCCATTTTAAATGACTACCACATCCAAACAGTTCTTGCCAGATTCAAAATCAATTTATTTCTAGAAAAAAAATTACCATTTTTCACGAATAGACTTACTGCAACATCTAAAATGAGTTAGGAATTTACAGCCCAAGGCTATACCTCATCCTTTTTATCCTGCTGTTTTTCAGCACTGTTGCTCAGGGTGCTTTTCAATAGTAGGGTTGTTTTCTCTCTTTGTTTGTATGGTGGTTTCATTTTTGTTTTTAATCAAATCCTAACTAGCTCCACTGAAGTTACAGATACATAGCCATGCTTTAATTTTGGCAGACCCTTCTTTGCTTTTTTAGCCCCAGCAAAAAGTCACGAATAGCATTTTTTCTTTTCTTAGTAGGCCAACTCCCTGCTATTTTAGCGCAAATTAGAAGTTACCTAGATCAGTGCTCACAAATCCAAAGTATTACAGAAAGAATCATAGGAGTCATTGATACATAAGAAATATTTTCTTATAGAGAATACTCTTCAGAAAAAGCAATAAGATTTATTTCCAGTTATAACAAGTCCAGAAAGTTTTTTCCATTGGGATTTTGACAAGTTACCTCAAAGGACAAGAGAGTCATCAGTCTGGTGAACACTGTCTCATCTTGCTGCTTTGCTTCACATCACCTGCTAAGTAGCATTAATATACAGCTAGATAAACAACCTCCACTCCTGGAAAGTGTTAGTGGCTGGCATCATAAGTGTCTGTCACAGAATGACAGAATGGGCGGTTGGAAGCGACCTCTGAAAATCACCTGGTCTAACTCTCCTGCCAAGGCAGGATCACCTAGGGCAGGTTGCACAGGAACGTGTCCAAGTCAGGTTTTGAAGGTCTCCAGGAAAGAGCCTCCACAACCTCTCTGGGCAGCTTGTTCCAGTGCTCCATCACCCTCACAATAAAGAAGTTTTTCCTCATGTTGAGGTGGAACTTCCTGTGCTGCAGTTTGTGCCCATTGCCCCTCATCCTATCACTGGGCACTACTGAAAAGAGACTGGCTCCATCTTCCTGACAGCCACCCTTCAGATATTTATAGACATTGGTAAGGTCCCCTCTCAGCCTTCTCTTCTCCAGACTAAACAGCCCCAGGTCTCTCAGCCTTTCCACATACAAGAGATGTTCCAGTCCCTTAATCATCCTCGTAGCCCTCCATTGGAGTCGCTCCAAAAGTTCCCTGTCTCTCTTGAACTGGACACAATACTCTGGATGAGGCCTCACCAGCGCAGAGTAGAGAAAGAGGGTAACCCCTCTCAACCTGCTGGTCACACTCTTCTTAATGCACCCCAAGATACCATTGGCCCTCTTGGCCACCAGGGCACATTGCTGTCCCATGGATAACTTATTGTCTACCAGGACTCCAAGGTCCTTCTCCATGGAGCTGCTTTCCAGCACGTCAACCTCTAACCTGTACTGGTGCATGGGTTGTACCTCCCCAGGTGCAGAACTCTACACTTGTCCTTGTTAAATTTCATTCCTGGTTCCCCTCCGCCCAACTCTCCAGTCTGTCTAGATCCGGTTGAATGGCAGCACAGCCTCCTGGTGTATCAGCCACTCCTCGCAGTTTTGTATCATCAGCAAACTTGCGGAGGGTACATTCCAGCCCTTCATCTACGTTATTGATGAAGATACTGAACAAAACCAGAACCAGTACTGATCCCTGGGGAACACCACTACCTACAGGCCTCCAACTGGACTTTGCACCACTGACCACAAGCCTTTGAGCTCTGTTGCTTAGCCAGCTCTTGATCCATCTCACAGTCCACTCATCCAACCCATACTTCCTGAGCTTCACTATGAGGATGTTATGGGAGACGTTGTCAAAAGCCTTACTGAAGTCAAGGTAAACCAGATCCACTACTCTCCCTTCATCTACCCAGCTAGTCACTACATCATAGAAAGATATCAGGTTGGTAAAGCACGGTCTCCCCTTGGTGAATCCATGCCAACTACTCCTGAAACAAAACAATTAAGCTTCTTTATGGAGGGAGATAAAGAAAATAGATGCTACCATCAAAGATATTGAGCTACATGGCAATAATAGAGCAAGAACTGGGAGACAAAAGCAGCACTTCCCAAGTGACTAATTCCACACACAGGAGTGGGCATACAGGTAAGCTTCTAACTGAAAATATCAGGGAAAAAACAGGACGTCAAGGAGAAAGCTCCAAATACACAGGAGAATATATTAAAAAGCATGAATGCTGAGGAAGCAATGGGATGTCTAGAAACTGCACCAAGGAAAGTGTCTACAGTATTGAGGGAAGCAGGATAACTTATACATGTTTTATAAAGAAACTAACAAAAAAAATCTGATAGTGCCAGGTTTATTTTTCTAGTAGAAAACACTCAGAGGCACGGTTGGATATTGATTGTCTCAGGGATTCCCCAATCTACTTTTCTTGAGTACTGGCAAAGGCCAGTCATAGGTCATGTTAGGGGAAGCAATGGTGGTACTCAGTACATATATTGCTGGTGGCAGCTATAGGTAGCAGCCCCGTACCAGATGACACACAGACAAGTCAGGTATGCTTCTCCACCCTTTTCAACTGTTCTTGTCAAATACACATTTTTACATCCTCCTCAACAGCAGACTCTTACCCAGGTGAACAATCACACCTTCAACCACTTTTTGTTGCATTTTCCTAGCATATGATCTCCAGCTCTGCACTCCTGCTCTGGAATCAGTCCTAATCCAGACATGCACTGACTTGGCTATAAAGTACTGGCCCTTCACCTGTGCACAGGTGCTTATAGAAATAAGAAGCCAGCTCCTGACTGCCTGCAGTAGTCATGAAGTACAGAACCTGAAAGGTACATTCCAGCCTTCCCCTACCTGCTGGCTAAAAAGGTATCATATGCCAGCAGCATGAAAACTGCATCAAGTTTATTTCAAATTCCTTATATTTTTCAGACAGCTGTGAATAATAAAGCATGCATACAGAATTAGCTGCACATAAATCAGTATAAAGTTCTTTTCCTAATATTCAGGCACAGTGGCACTTTCAACACCACCTTCGCTTGTTTATTCTGCATTAGTCACAATCAGATAACTGCTTAGGCTCAACTTTAATAGGCTTCTCATACAAATCACTTTTTAAAAATCTTTTTCTGGCTGTGGGCTGCTCAGGTGCAATTACAGCTTAGCTCCTAAATTTACTTCAGTGAATTTAGTAAGGTCCTGATTTTGAAAGGAATCTTATTCAGGGATTGGAAAGCTTGATGATTTTGATATTTAAAGACAAATCACATATTACTATGAGATGCCTCTACTGAAGTTTTTTCTTGCATCTTTCTGGAATTCAGCACCTGAACAGAACCAAAGCACTGCCAGCAGGTTTTCCACTCTGGAATTTGTCGCTTAACAACTGAAAACCCACATATCTTTATGATCCCGAAGAACAACAGCACTTTAGCAAGTCCAGCTAAAATGAAACCAAGTCAGGTTATTTCACTTCTTCAGCAGGGAAATGTGTTGTGAAGCTGCAAGGTCACAGCTCATGAGACCATATCACAGAACTGCAACCAGACCCATTAATAAAAGGAGCAGTGGAAGTTCATTGTAATTTACTGACTCTCATACAAAGTTGCATTGCGAAGTGTTATTCTTAGTGGCAGAATCAGAAGACTTTCCATTACCATTACTGCAGTATTTAAAAAAAAAACAAACCAAAAACACACCAAACAAAAAACCCCCACATTTGCAAAGAAACCTACAGAGATTACAGCTGTCAGGACTCTTGGGTTTTCCCTCCAGTGGTTTCTTTTTTGTTATTGTTGGTTTTGTTTTGTTTTATTAAACCTTCCCCCCCCCCCCCCCCCACCCCGGTCTTCTACCATCACATTACCATGAGAATATAGAATATGGAAAACAGTTTGGCTAATTGCAGTACAAAACATAAGAAGCAGTCAAGTAGTGAGGCAGCGAGTCAATCATATTTCTTTAAAGCAAAGTACCACCTGAGAAATAAAATATTGCAGTGTAAGCTGAAAGGGAAAAAGAGAAGCTCTTTAACTGCTTGCTACTTTAACTTATCACAACACCTCCTGAAAATTATTTGGATACATATCAAAAATAAAGTAAGCATTATGATAGGATCTTATCTACCACAAAAGCTCTACTCTCACCGGTAACAACATAGTTATTACACCTCTTGTAATATTCTCTATGAATGTGTCTGTGTGTCAGTGGGTCAAATAGATTTATTTTTTCCTTAGTTTTGGGGGTTTTTTTGTTCTTTCTTGTGAAACAACCGCTAAAACTAGCACTTTGATAAAAGAACTAAGCATCTTTACCTGAAAACAGTAGTAAAATGAGTGAACTATGCCATACCTGTATAAGTAATCACAACTAAATTACTAATACTGCTGCACATCTGAGGGTTGCTGGAGAAATATTTAAGAGCAGATACCTGCTCAGAGACCAATTTGTGTAGCAAACCATTTTAAGGCAGAGTTTCCTATTAAAATTTTAATTGGGTAGAAGGAAATTAAACACAATATTTAGAATTATGAAAACCAAAAGAAATGTATACCTTTTATTCAGTTCGATATATCCAACTGTTGACTAAATGCAAAAAAAACAACTCAGGAACTGCATTATTGACTTCTTTTTTCCTATGGGACAAAGCAGAGCTGTAAAAGTAATTGTTTTCACATGGG